>NC_080388.1:10075695-10377090 GCF_028751815.1 Salvia miltiorrhiza
CAAGATTGAGGCGGAGAAGCTGAACATCGAAGCCCTGATCCGCATGAAGGATGTCAGGATGGACCGTGGTGTGCCCAAATTTACCAACCCAGACGAGAGGAAAGTTTCGGCGGCCGAAGGCCAAAGCCCTGCTGTGGGCAAAGGAAAAGAGAAGGTGGAGGAGTCAGAGTCAGAGGAAGAGGGAAGTCAGTTGGACAGGATTGAGAACATGATCGTGGAGACCCAGGTTGCACTGGCAGCAACCCAAAAGGCCCTTCTGGCCTTCTTCAAGCACCAAGGGTTCAGGTACCCACCTGCACCTGCCCCTTGATTTTCACCCTCCCTAGGTTGTTTGTTTTTGTTTTGTTTAGTTTTGTTGTGTCTTTGTGTGTTTGTTCCGTTTGTTTGTCGAGTCTGTCTGGCCAAAGCTTCGGGAAGGGTAACCTTCTGCCTGCACCGGTGTTTTGCCCAAAAGGCAACACACTTGGTGCAGGCGCCCAAAGCAATGGCCATTTTCTGTGTCTTCTTTTGTTAGCTTATCTCGTGTGTTTTGTTTGTGTTTGTTGTTTACCTTGACCCCCTCCACACACCCACTTTGCCCTAAGCAAAGTGTGTGTGTGTGGGGGGCCAAGGCGTCTGTTGTGGTTGCACTGGGTAATCCTTGTTCTCGCACCCTTTGCCTAAAGGCAAAGTGTGTGAGTGGGAGGGAAGACCCGGTATCTTTTTATTATTTTAGAAGTTTTGAGTCAAGCATGCTGTACAATCAATGTTACTCAGCTTTGATAATTTAAGAGTTCAATTTTGTAAGTAGGAGTCTATAAGCTTTGTGCCGTATGTAGTTAAGGACGATGGATGGGGATTTGGGCATACCATGTGAGGATTTGAGCCTTGACATATGTTGTTTTATGCCCATAACAGTTCTTTCTTTCGTTGTGTGAATTTTGACATCTTGATTTAGGGTAATGCTAGAACTTGCCTTGATTCTTAGTCGAACCCTGTGTACATAGTCTAGGTGTGTTAAATGATTTAGGCAAATTCTTTCTTTAGCCCACAGAGCCAAATCGACCGACCCTACATCTATCACTTGTGAACCCCTTTTGAGCTTAATAATTCGTTTTGCATTCACTTATAAATTTGCCTAGATTTGAGCCGTCCCGGTCAAACTGAACTTAAGGGCAAAAGAAGGGAAGATAGTGTAGTGGATCCTATGGGCAGGACTAGTGCAAAAATTGCAAAATGGGACATCTAATCCCAAAATAAAGAAAAAGTCCAGAAAGAAAATAAAAAGAAAGAAAAAGAAAGAGGAGAATAAAAAAAAAAGAGGAAGAATAAAGGGAAAAATGTGCTTAGGCCCGCAAGAATAGGCAAGGGTTTTACATCTGGGAAGTCATATGCCTAGAACGAAGTTCAGAATGACCTTAGCCTCGTACCAAAAATTCTCACCTTATGCCTTGAGCCACATTACAACTAATGAAAGACCTAATGAGATGCACCTAGGACTTTTGACTAAAGGGGAAGACAATAGAAGATAGGCAAGCTTATGGTCAGAACCCAATCAAGATGTCCTGAGTGTAAACACGAGCCCAAACACTTGAGAGAAAGAGTGAAAGGGGAGGAACATCCTTATGCCCATAACCCGGTCTTGACTCAACTGATGGCATTTTTGTTTGTTTGATCATACTGCTAATTGCTTCTTTTAATCTTCATTTTGCTGATAAACTGAGAAAGTATAGCATGCTGTGTGTTTTCGTTTTTCTTATGTTTTTGTGTGTCTGTTTCGTCCGTGTCTGAACTTGGGCAAAATCATGCATGCACGCTTGAGGACAATCGTGTTTAAAGTGTGTGTGTGTGTGATGAGCCCAAGTTTGTGCTCTGTTTTTGTGTCTGTTTTAGGTCTAGATCGAGTCTTTTTCCTTTTGTTTGTGTTGTTTGGTCGCCTGGGAGGGCGTAGTTCTGTGGCAGGACCAGCTTGTGGGCAAGAGGTGCTCCAGGGGTCGAAAGTGCTGTCACCTCTCGTGAAAGAGGTATGCGCCGGAAGCAAGGGGAATGGAGGCAAAACCGCCCCTTATGCCCATAAGTACCGCACGAGAGCTGGTAGGCAAGAGAAGGAAGGCAGGGAAAAAGACGGAGGCACAACAGGCGGGCGAGGGAGGATTGCAAGTGGGAGTTCGATATGGGCCGAAGGCGGCAGCTATCCAAAAGAGACCGATGAGGCCAAACCACCGCCTTATCCAAAAGGAAACATATCTTCATGAAGATTAGGTCTGAAAAGGGATAAGCATCTCCATGCTTGCATGGATCCGGCCGCAACATCATGGGCTGGGCCTTAGGTTGCCCTAATCACTCCTATAAATACCCGAAGAGCTTCTAAAGCCAAGGGTGCTGGAGAACCGACCTGTTGTGCAGTATTTATGAAGTTGAAGCTAGCACGGGCTGTGGGCATAATCTGTTACTTTTTCGTTACATGTTTTGCACGGCACTTTTGGCCGTAGGTACTTATATTTCCCTTTAAGCAATTTCAATTTTCAGTTATGTTTTCCTTTATATCTTTTGCTTGTGTTATTTACTTTATGTTCGGCTAAGTTTTATATTCTGATTTAGGCAAGATGATCTAAGCATGAACACTTAACTCGAGAGGTCTAATTTGGGCATAACAACTGTATGAGTATATTTCCGATACACTAGGTTTGATTCCAATAAGGTTGTAACAACTTGGTTAATTAATTGATCACTAGTTAACTAGGGAGTTCTGACCACAAGTAATAATTTGGGCATAAGGCGAAACGCCATCGACCTCCAAAATAGTACAACGAGTGTTGGAGCTGTGACTGCTGTGAAATATTGGCGTAAGAGTCAAGTGGGTCTATC
This sequence comes from Salvia miltiorrhiza, assembly GCF_028751815.1. Classification (NCBI taxonomy): domain Eukaryota; kingdom Viridiplantae; phylum Streptophyta; class Magnoliopsida; order Lamiales; family Lamiaceae; genus Salvia; species Salvia miltiorrhiza. The sequence goes on from NC_080388.1 coordinate 10,078,543, forward strand.
TAGTTCTTAAAGCATTCTGGGCAAAGCACAACTAGCGATAGGCCATCGTAGAGAGCGTGGATGTTGCCCGGGGTAGTTGATTTCCATTAGCTGACCCTTCTAAGGAATCATAAACTGAAAGGATAGATTGGGCAATGGGTTTTTGCGTGCGTGACAAGTGACAATAGGGACGCAACAATTCTTATGCCTATAACCACTGGTATGCGAGTATAGTGACTAATCTTTGCACCAATGATCGAGTGTCCAGTTCATGTTTAGTGATTCAAACCCAAGTCATAATTGTTTTGTTATTTGATTTATCTATCTTTGTTATTTCAGTTTTAGTTGGAAACCCCGTTCTGCCCATAAGCACGTTGTGGTCAGAACACTGCAGGATACAAAACCTTTTTAGTGACACCCTTGCAAGAGGAGTTACTGCTTAGTTCCCTGTGGATTCGACTCTGGACTTACCGCTAGCTAGTCTAGTTGTGGGCACATGATATTTTATTTGTGCGAAGCTCAAACGACGGCTTCGTCAGGTACCTGTGGTCCCCGAGGAGACCACTCCTGTGCAGCACTTCTCCCCTGGTAAGGGGAAGGACATGGATGTGCTGTCTATGTTCAGCCCAGACAGCCAGAGGGCAGGGGGATCTGGTTCTGGCCAGACTGGGGGGCAATCCGCCATTCAAGTGGTGGACATTGACGACGATGTGCCCCTCTCTCAAGCACTTCACACCATCCCTACTCCCGACTCTCGCTTGGTCCAAAGGAAGAGGAAGGCTGCCACGCTGGCCCTTGCAGAGAAGCGGCGCAAGGAGAGCCTGCAGAAGGGCAGCAAGTTCGTGGACCCTGAAGCTGGGTCGGCAGGTGAAGCGGAGGCGATCTCCGTGGATGCTGGAAGGGGCAAGGCATTGGCCTTGCCTGCAGGGGAATCGGAGGCCTCGGGCCCCAAGCCGATCTCGTCCCTAAGGGGGCGTGATTTTGTCCACACCCTACTCTCCCACATTCATCCCAAGGATAGAGAGGCCACGCAGAAGATAAAAAAGGCTGCGTTCGCTAACTCACTCAGCCGCCTGGTGCTTCAGGTGCCCTGTATTATTCAATATGTTCGAATGATTTTATTACTAACCTCTTAATTTCTCTGCCCTGACATTTTCCCTTCCTTTCTTTGCAGCTGGAGTCCCAGGTCGGAGAGGTGATCCAGTGCATCGATGACTACGGTGTACTGGAGAATGATTTGGAGGCTGAGAAAAAGCGGACAGCAGAGCGCGACGAGGAGGTCGCTGGTTCTGTGGAGCGGTTTAGCAAGGCGGAAGCAGACGTGGCCGAGCTGCAAGCTAAACTGGCTTAGGCGGAGATGGAAAAGGCCTCCTTGGTCTCCGAACTGGCGAGAGCCAAGAAGGAGGGCCATGAGAGCCTCGCCAGGTTCAAGGCGAGGTATGATGAGGAGTACAATTAGGCCAAGCGTGGCTGGAAGAGGATCTGCATGGGTGCCCAGAACCGTTGTTACGTTCTGGGGGCCCGGGACCAGCGCCTGGAGTTCTTCTTGTCTCCCCAGGGCCAGCATTTCCTAAGTATGATGCTGGAGGGTACATTGGCAGCCTTCCAGCGGACTCCAGATTATTTGGAGGGTTTTGGCTCCATCTTCGCCTACGTAATAAAGCAATCTGCGATAAAGGCGTTGGAGATGGCGGGCGTGTCCGCGGAGCAGATCGCGGCTCTGGACATGACGGCCTTGATGGAGAACATCAAGGACGAGGACTTGAACCAGCTGCTGGGGATCACTGCCAATTCCCCAAAGAAGCCGGAGTGGTGGTATCCGGTTTTGGAGAAGGCCCTTCCCTACTTCGCCTTTGGGGTCGGCTCTACATCGGTGCCTGCTGCTCCGGTATACAAGCTTCGTTTATGCGCCTCCCTGGTGAACTTCGTGAACCAGCTGCGGGGTCCAGCTGGTGACAGTACTCTGGGGTTTTCGCAGTACAGCATGGAGCCTCCCCTGCCTTCCGGCTTCCAGGCCTCAGCCTTCGAGGATCCTGCTTCTTCCTCCTCCGCAGTGGATCAGTTTTTTGCCTTGTACAGAGATGAAACAACATATGTGCAAGAGGCTTTGAAGCTGCTGGATGTTGAAGTGCGTCTTCCCGAGGTAAAGGACACTAGCATGTTGCCGGTGCTTGCAGAAGGAACCTCCTCTGGCCAGGTCCCTGCAGCTATTGTCCCTGCTCCGGTCTCCTCCGTCCCTGCTCCAGACTCCTCTGCTCCTGCTTCTGAATCTGCTATCCCTGCTCCTCCGTCCTGATTGTCTTGCTATCCCTTCCTCCAGCCTGGCTAACTCTTTTTGTAATTTCTAACTTGTAAATATGTAATACTTATTTTGCTCTTGATGTACAATGCTGCCGTTGTGGCATTATGAATGGAGTTTCTTCATGACTCGTCTTCTCCTTTTAATTTATGTATTGGCTCTGCCTTTATTCGTCCATTATGTTGTTTTGTTGTGATTGGTGTGAGCTTGCATTCCAGGATCTTGAGCTGTGATGTATGTTTTTGTTGAATAGGGTAGAATTCTTATTTTTTGTTGAAGTGTTTGTGATTCCTCTGGTTGACTTTCCTTTGAGCAGCTTCCCTGGCTATGCTTTCCGTTTGATGCTTCTGAATGGTCCTTCTGAGTGATTCTTCTTATTTTCCCTTTCGGGAGCGTCTCTGGTTCGCCCCTCTGTGGTTGCTCGGTCTCCGCCATCTGGGTGTTTCTCTGACTCCTCCCTCCGGGATTTCTCTGACTCCTGCTTGGAGGATTTCTCTGACTCCTGCTTTGAGGGTTTCTCTGACTCCTGCTTTAAGGGTTTCTCTGACTCTTACTTTGAGGATTTCTCTGATTCCTGCTTTGAGGATTTCTCTGATTCCTCTTTTGTGGATTCCTCTGACTCTTGCTTTAAGGGTTTCTCTGACTCTTACTTTGAGGATTTCTGTGATTCCTGCTTTGAGGATTTCTCTGATTCCTCTTTTGAGGATTCCTCTAACTCCTGCTTTAAGGGTTTCTCTGACTCTTGCTTTGAGGATTTCTCTGACCCCTGCTTTGAGGGTTTCTCTAACTCCTGCTTTGAGGATTTCTCTGATTCCTGCTTTGAGGATTTCTCTGACTCCTCTTTTGAGGATTCTCTGACTATTCCCTCTGGGCCATCTCTTCGCTGCTCCCTCCGCTGCTTTCTTTTGTTGCTTCCCCTCGCTGCTTCCCTTTAGAACACTCTGCGCGGAGCATGGAAGACCCGGGGGGTGCAACCACCTTTTGCGGGTTACGATTCAATAGTAACACTCTGCGCGAAGCATGGAGGACCCGGGGGGTGCAACCAACTTTCGCGGCTTACGATTCAATAGTAACCCCCTGCACGGAGCATGGAAGACCCTGGGGGTGCAACCAACTTTCATGGCTTACGGTTCAATAGTAACCCCCTGCACGGAGCATGGAAGACCCTGGGGGTGCAACCAACTTTCGTGGCTTACGGTTCAATAGCAACCCCCTGCACGGAGCATGGAAGACCCTGGGGGTGCAACCAACTTTCGTGGCTTACGGTTAAAATGATTCCTCTGATCTTCCCTTGATGTTTGCTTTTCCCTTGACTTGCTAAGAAGCAATTTTGCCTTTGTTTTCCCTTGACTTGCTAAGCAGCAATTTTGAATTTGTAAATTGTGGACTATGGGTATACACCCTACTCCCCCCTCTGGTGACATGTGCAATGCTCTGCATGAACATGTTAAGTAGGATATGCAATTTGAAAAAGCGATAATTTAAAATAAATGAGTCAACATCAGGGAATTCCCTAGAATCACGTATCCAATTTTATTGATATCATGGCCCCGAACTTCGTTAAAACCCCTGTGGGGAAAAAGAGTATTCGGTCTACAATTTATCGTGTCATCTAAGCCACATTACACATAGAACTTTTTCAAAGTATTGATGTTCCACGGTCTGGGGAGAGCTCTGCCGTCTGGATCCGACAAAGTGTATGCTCCGCCGCCCAGGACCTCGGTGATGATGAAGGGACCCTCCCAATTGGGTTCGAATTTGCCCACTGGCTTCAGTGCATCGGCTCTCTTGAGGACTAGGTCGCCCTTGGCTAGCTTCCTTGCTCTGACCCTCTTGTCGTATCCCGCCTTGATGATGCTCTTGTACTTCGCTGCTTTGACTTGAGCTTCGTCCCTCTGCGCTTCAACAAGATCCAGCTCTGTTCTTTGGAGTTCAGAATTGTGCTCTGTGTCGTAGGTAGTGATACGATGTGACTCCAATCTGGCCTCTGCTGGTATGACTGCATTGGATCCGTATATCAAAGTGAAAGGCACCTCTCCGGTTGCTGTCTTTGGGCTAGTTCGGTAGGCCCAAAAGACAGTATCTAACTCCTCGACCCATTTCCCTTTGCTCTGATTCAGCCGCTTCTTGATCCCCTCGCAGATTGATCTGTTTGCTAGCTCCACTTGCCCATTTGCTTGAGGATGGGCCACAGATACGAAACGTTAAGTGATGTCCATTTGGTCACAAAAGTCAGCAATTCTCTGCCCTGTAAATTAGGTTCCATTGTCTGACACAATGATTCTGGGGACTCTGTATCGGCAGCAAATGTTTCGCCAGATGAACCGTTCCACTGTGACCTCGTCGATTTTTGCAACAGCTTCAGCTTCCATCCACTTGGAGAAGTAGTCCACCGCTACAATGAGAAAGCACTTGCCCCCTGGTGCCGTGGGCAGTTTCCCGACTATGTCGATGCCCCATTTGTCGAATGGGCATGCAGCGTGCATGACTCCCATGGTTTCCCCCGGGACATTGATTCTCCCAGAGTGTCTCTGGCAAGCCTCGCATTTGCGGACGAATTCCCTGGCATCTTTGTTGATGTTAGGCCAATAGAACCCTGCCCGAATGATTTTTCGTACAAGGTCCCTGAATCCCGTATGTGCACCACAGCAACCTGCATGAATTTCTTTTAGAGCAAAGTCAGCTTCATCGGGAGATAAGCATTTTAATAAAGGGTGGGTAAAAGACCGCTTGTAGAGTTGATCATTGATTAAGCAATAATTTTCGTAGCGAGCCCTCTGATTGGATTCTTTGCTCAACCGCTCCCCTGTCTTGAGAAAATGCATAATTGGGGCCCGCCAGTCGTTCCGGATTTCTACTGAAAAGACATGTGAAGTCCCCATTTCTCTGGTATCGCAGAGCAGCGTAATCTCGTCACTCCATGTTTGTTCCACTGCGCAGGCAACTCGAGCCAATAAATCTTCTTTGGTATTCTCGTCTCGAGAAATCTGCTCGATTTTAAATTCCATGAACTTTGCTTTCATTTCGTTGATCTTATTGTAATATGCCCGCATCCGATCCTCTTTGATAAGGTACTCTCCCGAGAATTGTTGAGCCACCAACTGGGAGTCGGTTCTGATGATGACACACTCGGCCCGCAACTCTGACAAAATATGTGCTCCTCTGACCACGGCCTCATACTCGGCCTCATTGTTGGACATCCTGCAAGTGAACTTGATAGCAAACTGATATATCCCATAGCTTGGGGAGATGATGTACACCCCAATTCTGCACCCTTCCTTTGTTACCGACCCATCAACAAAAGCGATCCAAAATTCTTGCACAGGTCGTCGGGTGGTTTCCTGGATGAAATCCGCAAGAGCTTGTGCTTTGATTGCCGTTCTCGGCTCATACTCCACGTCATATTCCCCCAATTCCACGACCCACTTGACCATCCTTCCCAACAAATCCGGTTGCCCTAGTACTTGCCTGAAAGGTAAAGCAGTTCGCACCACTACCCGATGTGATAAGAAGTAGGGCCTCAATTTCCGAGCCGTGACCATGACCGCCAGAGCAGCCTTTTCGATCTCTGAGTAATTCAATTCGGGGCCCTGAATGATCTTGCTGACAAAGTAGATTGGCCTCTGATGATTTCCCTCTTCTCTGATGAGCACCGAGCTGACTGATTCTTCCCCCACCGCTATGTACAAGTATAACACCTCCCCCTGGACTAGCTTGGTCAGGGTTGGGAGTTCTTCTAGGTAAGCTTTGAGATCTTCAAATGCCGTCCGACATTCCGCTGTCCATAGAAACTTGGTCCCTTTTCTCAGAATTTTGAAGAATGGCATGCTGCGTTCCGCTGATCGGGAGATGAACCTGCTTAGGGCAGTGATACGTCCATTTAGAGTCTGCACTTCTTTGATTCCTCTGGGTGGGGTCATATCCATAATGGCCTTGACCTTATCTATATTAACCTCGATTCCGGTGGGAGTAACTTTGTAGCCCAAGAATTTTCCCGTGGTGACCCCAAAGGTGCATTTCGCTGGATTGAGCATAAGTCGGTGGTTTCTTATGACTGTAAAAAATTTTCTCCAGGTCAGAGACGTGATCCTCTGCTCTGACACTGCGTACCAACATGTCAACATAAACCGATATGTTCTTTGAAAGTTGTTCTTTGAAGATTTTTTCCATCATTCTTTGGTATGTAGCCCCGGCGTTCTTCAACCCAAATGGCATACTCCTCCAACCAGACACCCCACAACAGACGGCGAAGGCCGTTTTAGCGATGTCCCCTCTATTCATTTTGACTTGATGATACCCCTGGTATGCGTCCATCATAGATAACAACGCACAACCCGATGTAGAGTCCACAAGTTGATCGATCCTCGGCAGAGGATAATGGTCCTTGGGGCAAGCAGCATTTAAATCCCTGTAGTCCACACACATACGCCAGGTGTTTGCTTTCTTTGCCACCATCACATCGTTCGATATCCACTCTGGGTATTGTACTTCTTCGATATGGCCCGCATCCAACAGCCCCTGGACTTGTTCCCGGATCGCGGCATCCTTCTCAGCGCCGAAATATCTTGTTCTTTGCTTCACTGGTTTGATTTTAGGATCCACATTAAGGCAATGCTCTGCCAATTCTCTGTCTATTCCCTTTAAATCGGTTGTGCTGAATGCGAACACATCCGCATTTCTCTGAAGGCAGCTGATTAGCTCCTCTCTGACCTGTTCACTCATTGAGGACCCGATCTTGGTCTGAAAACCCTCCTTCCCCGGAAACAATTCAATCATATTACACACATCATTAGTGGATATTAAAGCGGATTTTTCTGTATTGTCCCGGTCTTTCAGCAACTTTGTCAGTTCCTGCCGTTCCTTTGCCAGAGCGGCAACATCGCCCACTTTCCCCCTCTTGTGGGTATCTGATCCCTCTGCTTCCCTTTCTCTCTTCTGTCCTGACGAATGCGTGAGCATCCGCACATGGCATTCCTTAGACATTGTCTGATCACCCCATTCTTCTCCCACCCTTCCCCCTTCGACGGGGAATTTCATCTTGAGATGGAACATTGAAATGACTGCTCTGAATGCGGTCAGAGCTGGGCGTCCCAGTATTACATTATAAGATGGCTTTGGCATATCCACCACCAAGAACAGGATCACCCTGGTTTTGCACGCATCTGACTTGCCCAACGTTATTGGCAATTCTACATACCCTACTGGCATAACCATTTCCCCTCCAAATCCGAACAAATGAGCATTCGTAGGCTCTATATTGACCCCGATCCCTATATTCTGGAGACATTCTAGATATAAAATGTTCACTGCACTGCCTGAGTCCACAAACACGCGATGTACCATGCAACTGGCTATGTCAGCCTTAATTACTAACGCATCATCATGTGGATACATAAGCGTTCTCAAATCCTCTAACCCGAAAGTGATGGACGGCTCTTCTATCGTGTCCGTGATCCCCATGACCTGTTTAGGATAGTATCCTGATTTCACTGCCCGCAAAACTTGTTTCTTAGCTCTGTTAGATGTCGGTGTTCCATTTTCCCCGAAAATCATATGGACTTCCCTTCTGGGTGGGTCAGGAAGGGCCTGGTCCTCTACCGCGCCTCTGCGGTTATCGCGATTGTCCTCTCGCTTGCGATCCCGGTTATTCCCCTGGTCGTGCCTTCGCTCACCTCTATGCTCTGGCCTCTCACCCTGACCCTCGTTGCCTCGGGCTATGAACTGGTCCAGATTGCCTTGTCGTACTAAAAGCTCCAACTGGTGCTTAAGGTGTCCACAATGCTTGGTGTAATGCCCGTAAGAATTATGGTATTCACATAGCTTATTGTTGGGGCCCTGTTGAGGCAGCCCATCCCTGTAACTTCCGGGCGCCCTGAAGAACGGCTGATTTTTGACTAAGTGGAAGATTTCCTCTTGAGGTTTGTTCAGTGGAGTGTACTCGTCAAAACGAGTGACCTCATTCACGGTGCGCTGTTGGCGAGGTGGGACCTCTGCTTGGGGAGGAGGAACCCTCGGGGGAAACCCTCTGAAAGGTGCCCGATCCTGATGTCTATTGTTCCTTTCTGATGTGTCCTCAGTTTTCTTAGCTTTATTTTTGTTGTTTTCGGCTTTCCGCGCCATCCTGGCGTCTTCCAACTGTAAATAACCCGGCAGTCTAGCCATAATGTCATCAAAATCCTTGGCCGGTCTGATTTGTAACTCATCAAAGAAGATCCCTGGCTTCAATCCCCTGACGTACGCGCAGTTCTTAATTTGTGACTCTGCCTCTGGCACTTCCAGGGCGGCGAGGTTAAATCTGGCAGTGTATTCCCGGAGTGTTTCGTTCTGGTCTTGCTTGACGTCCATCAATGAAAGGGCTGACTTCCCAACCCTCCGCGAACTTGCAAACTGTCTCAAGAATCGTGTTCGTAAATCATCAAACGAATGGATAGAATTTGGGGCGAGCGTCCCAAACCACAACTGGGCAGGTCCAGTTAGCATGGTAGAAAATATTCGGCACTTGATGCCTTCGGTGTACATATGGAGCGTGACCAATCTTTCAAACCGATTAAGGTGTACCTCCGGATCGGTGGTGCCATCGTAATCCAGATAAATGGGCTTGTAACTTCGTGGCAAAGTGTCTGCCAGGATATCATCGGAGAAAGGACTGCGGTTGTTGATGGGGTGGAACCTTGATGTCTTGGCCCTCTTGTCCTCCTTGTATCTCCCATGTTCCCTTCTTTCCTTCGGCGCTTGTGGGCCCTGTGTTCCAGCCTCCCAGAGGAGTACTCCTGGTCTCGTCCCTCTGACCCTCAAACCTGACGCGACTTCTCTGACCGGTGCGATTTCTCTGCCCGGTATGATTTCTCTGCCCTGTGAGATCTCTCTGATCTCTGCATCCTCTCGTCCCTCTGAGATTTCTCCCTCAGGCTGTCCTCCAGATCTTTGAGTTGATGTTTCAGCTGTGATACTTGATTCTTCAGTTTAGCGGTCTCCCTTGGTCTTTTTTCTTCAAACATAGGGGTGATAGAGTGGCTATCGGATTCGTCTACCCCTCCCTTCTGACAATGCTCCCTAGACGGGCACGACTCCTTTCTGGGCGTCTTTCCAGTTCCCTCTCAGCAGGGAGTCTCGGTGTCTCCTTAAGCAGCGGGGTCTATTTAGTTGCGAGTTGATTATTCACCTCCAGGGCAGCGGGAGGCGGGGCTTCAGTGCCCTGTGGGTTGAGCCCTCCCAGCAGGGGAGCTGTGGTGGGGACGGTAGACATCAGGGGCGTTCCCATCGCCTGTCGCACAGCGGCGTAGTTTAGTAGAGCCATCATTTGCTCTGTTAGCATGAAATTTAGTGGTACGCCACCAGATGTGGGAACCAAGTTTGGCATATCAGAACCCGGGGTCACCAGAGCAGATCTCTGGGTGTTAGCGTTCAGACCCGTCAGCAGGGTGGCAGAGATGGCATGAAAGCCTGGCGGTGTAGTGAAGACGGTGCTGGCTGGTAGACCGTTAATCAGTGAGGCGGGGATCTCAGTGGTGTGGGCCACAAAACTCCTGCGTTGTCGAATTCCTTCTCAAGAGTACGGCGAGCATCGGAAGAGTCCATAGTACCTACATAGGGAAAATGTAAGAAACTATTTCAAGTAAAAAATAGATTAGACCGTCCGTTATCAGATAAATATGCAACGTAGAGCGTCCCGAACAGTGGCACGAAGGCCATTAAGAGATCCCAAGAGAAACACCCTCGTGCCCTGGGAAATAAACCCAGGACACGGTTTAAAACATGAGCCGAGAGAGCAATGGATATTTCCCATAGATTCGGAGTTAAACTCGCGAGAGAGAAAATATTATCCGGCGAAATAATCATGAAAACCCCAAAAAACACAAAGACAGAACACCAATCAACAGATCGTTAGTGAAATATGTTAGATCCGTAAGAAAAATCGTAAATTAGACGAGAAAACATTATAACCACACATAATTATCAAAATTACATAAACATAAACACAGATTAAGGCCCGATCCTCCGCGCCCATTCCCTTCCCGACATGCACATGCAGGGGAAAACATGAAAAATCACAGATCTCGGAGGCTCGTAGCTAGATCAGCAGAAACAACATGAATATCATTGTAAATTCGCTTGGGTAATCGGATCGACGGCTCAATCGGTGCCTGCGCACGCAAATCCGACCGTAATTACGGATCTGCATGCGCCGGCGACTAAAACTCACGTCCTAGCCCAGATTTCCCACAGACGGCGCCAGCTGGTAAAGCATAAATGAACGGTGATCGTTTGTTTTGTGAATTATCGGTGAATCGTGGATTTTACCTAGAAATTGATCGTAAAGGTGAAAGAAGATTGCTAGATTGCTGAGAGCACGAGGAAATATTGTTGCAGTAGTAAAAGTATTGAAAGCGTAAATTTGCAAGGTGCGTACAAGCGGCTATTTATAGATTATATGCTAGGGGTAAAATAGTAATTTCGCCTTCGAAGCATGCTTCCCGCGTGGTCAAGGGCATAGTGATAAATTTCCCCCCCAGGCGGGCGGTTCCTCCGCTCTTCAGCGACTTCTTTGGCATACGTGACTTCTCTGGCGTAAGTGACTTCTCTAGCGTAAGTGACTTCTCTGGCAAGGGCCATTTCTCTGATCGGGAGTGATTTCCCCGACATATCCGCTCCTTTGGTGAGGTCCGTTCCTCTGACAAAGATGATTCCGCTGCTGTGCATATATTACTCCTCATCACTTAACGGTCCCCCAACATAACTATTTATGTTTATTAACTAATTAATTGGCCAAATTATTTAAAGTAATTATAGCAAGATTATGTTTGATTTCCTTGTTAAATGGAAGAATAGAAATACTCCTTTTATAGTAATTTTCATTAGATGAAGTTTTGTAAAAAAATCAACGTGGGATTTAAAATTTTAGAAAAATAAGTATAAGTTTCATTTGATGAAATTTGATAAAAATTATTAGAGATTGGAGATATTACATATTTTTTCGTGCACTTTGTTTGTCATGCATTTATATTATTTTATGTCTCAAAATTACATTCTTTTATCCCTTATTAACAAAGAAGTCGTGTAAATTTTATCTCAAAATTACATTCCTTTTCTTTTATGAAAAAATATTGAATTAATAATTTATAAAATTAAAATTCTCAATAAAAATAAAACTATATTCTATAAACAATTGATTAGAAATTGTAGATATTACATATGTTTCGTGCACTTTGTTTGTCTTGCTTTCATGTAATTTTTTAACTCAAAATTACATTCTTTTATCTCTTATTGAAAAGAAGTTATGTAAATTTTTTTTATCTCAAAATTACTTTTTTTTATCTTTTATTGAAAAAAATATTAAATTAGTAATTGATCAAATTAAAATTATCAATAAAAAAAATCATCAAATTTTGGTACAAATTGAAAATTAAATTGGTAAAATTAAATTTGCCAATAAAATAATATAACTATTATTTTATCAATAGAAATACTCTGTTTAGAGTAGTTTTGTCACACCCCAATTCTTGAAGGAATAAATATAATCGAGGTGTGAATAATTCATAGAAATAAACAAGGGAAAAACCTTGTTAAAAGCCGAAATAGGATAGAAAGTCGGGCTATGCCCCTTTGGATCACAAGTTTGTTTCATGCTTCTAACAACCGACATTCATTAGCATAAATTTAGTAGTGAAGAGTCTAAGCTCGGTCAGGTATATCATTTGAAATTTAACATGAAGATCTTAAGTTGGGAAAACAAAAGACTGATATGTGAAAAACTTAATCTCGTCGCTATTGAAATAGCTCAGGTGAATCCTTAGTCTTAAGGCAGTGCCTCTATGTTGTAACATCCCTATGTTAAACATTTCTATCTTACCAGTCTTTACTTAAATCGATCAAGCGGTGCTATCACGATTAACATTCTCAAAGCATTCTTGGGTGGTACTCAAACGGTTTGTAAGAGGACCCATCATCCTAATCGTATAGGCAGCTAGCCTAAAACGACAACATAAAGCTTTCTCATTCATTCATACATACATACATACTTCTGTTTCTTTTGAAACCTTAACATATATGGACATTTAAAGTCCCTTTCATGAAAACTTTGCTTGTGACGGAAAGATTCAAGGAATCTAACTCGATCATACATACATTGATTCGTTAAGGGCTCGGGTAGTCCCAAACACGAAATAACATTCATTGAGTCGTTATGGGTTCGGGTAGTCCCAAACACGACACTTAGCTGGTTATATGAGTCTGAGACCCAAGATAACAATATGAAAGCGATTAGCAATTCATAACTTATAGCATATGGAAAGCGGTAAGCAATTCACATAGCATCATTCATTGAAAGCGCACACTTTTTCTTGGAGGCATTCATAACATATGAAATACATATATGTATATTTTTGAAACTATTATCGTACCTTGGTTGCGGCAGTGTGACGGTGAGCTGAGGGCTACTGACATTCTTAGAAGTCTAGAGATACTATTCTAGACTCGACATCGAAAAGCTTATGGTTATCAGAAACATGAAAGGAAACTCATGCTCTGATACCATTCTGTCACACCCCAATTCTTGAAGGAATAAATATAATCGAGGTGTGAATAATTCATAGAAATAAACAAGGGAAAAACCTTGTTAAAAGCCGAAATAGGATAGAAAGTCGGGCTATGCCCCTTTGGATCACAAGTTTTGTTTCATGCTTCTAACAACCGACATTCATTAGCATAAATTTAGTAGTGAAGAGTCTAAGCTCGGTCAGGTATATCATTTGAAATTTAACATGAAGATCTTAAGTTGGGAAAACAAAAGATTGATATGAGTAATTGCTACAGTGGAAGTCTAACATAGGAATTTAACTCTAGCCTCAGCTCCGTCCCGTCAGCACCAGCCAGCCAACCTGAAAATATTTGAAAGTAATTTTGGGCTAAGTTCTAATGTACTTAGTGGACATGCATTTTCTGAAACATTTCATATATTCGTAAAGAGCAGTTTATCCAATCATACTTGACATAACTTAGAAGGTTTTAAATTGAAAGAACTTCTAAGCATGTTAAAACATTTCTTTCATTTGTGCGCACATGTCACACTCCCTTTCTGTTACTCGCTGTGATCCCGGACCTCTAGCCACCAACGGATCCGTTTCTCCCATTTACTTGAACTGAGGGCGTAACCCAGACAAGTTTACTTTTGACCTCGGGACGCTACCCAGGCAGGCCCTTACATTACATGCTTCGGAACACATCCAGCAAGCACCCTTATAACGCCTCTTAGTTAGTGCCCGAATGGAGATCAACCCACCGAGTCAGCTAACGGTGTACACAATTCTCAAATAACGTGTTAGGCTATAGAAGAACCTCAATTGATTCGTTGTGGCGAGCCTTAAACAGAGCAGAGTGCACATAAACATTTTATTGGATAAACAATTTGCATTTCATTGAATAAATAATTTGAAATTCATTGAAACATTTAGAGCTTAATATATACTTTATACATTTGGAAAGTAAGCCCACCTGGATAGGCAAAGCCTGAAGATCATAATCACATAAACTCGTCCTGGGAAAGCAGCGCTAATCCCCTTGGTTCATAAAGCCTACAAGAAATTCTATTCTTAATAGGTCTCCTTGAATCTAATCTTAAGTCATGGTGTAGTGCTTAACATTCTATGATTCACTTAGCCGGGTTTTCAAAATTTAATGAATAAATAATTGAAAACTAAAATTCTTGAGTTAAGGACACCAACAATATCCTTACTCGACTTTCTTTAATAATTGGAATTATAAATAAAACCAATTAAATCATAATGCTCTTATTGCAAAATAAAATGCAATATCATGTCATGCTTAGCATATAATAAGTAATTTACTTAAATATGCACATAATAATAAATTAATATTATTATGAAAATTAAAATAATTAATCAAACTTAATAAGTCTAATTAATTAAAATAGTGCAGTCCATTTAAATGAAAGAGGTTGCACAGCCCAAATGAATAAATTAAGGGCCCAAGGAATTAAATAAAAACATTGGCCCAACTGAAAATAAACCTCAGCCCAAACTGAAACAAAAATTAAACAAAACTCGGCCCAATAGACTCGGCCCAACACTCAAGCCCACACCCAAACCCTTCTTTTCTTCTCCCCCATTTCTCTTCCATCAGTCACGCACACCACTCCTCTAACAGTTTCTCAATCTCCCTCTCGACTGATCCTCTCGCCTCTCTCGACACGACTGCTCGCCTGAGCTCGGCGACTGCAGCAGCAAGGCTGCCGCCGACCGCAACTCCGACTCCCATCTCTCTCCCTCGAATTCCTGTCACTTTCCCTGGTCTCTCTCCTCCGTGGCGACGACGAACGCCGCCGCCTCCCTCGGCCCCTTTCTCTCTTGGCCCATTTCCGGCGACTGCAACCCATAGTTGCCGCCGTCCTGACCTCGACAACACTCAGCCCAGACCAGACCACCTCTCTCTCTCCAGCCATGGCCGGGCAGCAGCGGCACCGCCGCCGTGCCCTGCCTCCCTCCGTTGAACCCTCAGCCGCCCATCTCTCTCCACCCCCCTCTCTCTCCGGCCGACAGTAGTAGATGGAGCAGACTGCCGCCGCCGTATCTGCCTCCCCTCACTCTCGACTCAATACAGCAAGATCGAAAGCAGGGAACAAAAATAAAGCTTCAAATTTTAAATCTTTTCCCTTTCTTCTTTACAACAGTCATGTTGAATGTAAATATATATATACACAATATATATGCATGTATCTTGATGAGATTATGGATGTGTGTTTGTGCTTTGCTGCTCGGCTAAGAATTGATGAAATTGGCGTGAACTGGATGAGTCAGAAATATAACCTTTCACTGGATTTGTTGCTGTGTGTAGATGAAATAAAATCGTGTCTGAGTTTCTTCTAGGGGTTCTGGTATCTTGGGCAGATTCTTGAATAAGAAAAAGAGAATGCTGTGAAAATTAAGAACATAAATCCGATGAGAGATCAGTAGGAAAACCTGGAATTGCTGCACTTGAATTCTGCTTATGACAGAGTGAGGAAAATGAGTGAAAGAAAAATGGTGAAGTAAATATCTTGCCAAAGTGTATGGCTTCGCAGAGAAGGGAAAAAGTTGATGGTAAGGCTATGATGGTAAGAGTTGTAGGGTGGCTGATGGGATGTATGCTTTTAGCTAACTTTTGGGGCTGATTGGACAAATAAAATCCCTCAGGATAAAATTGTCGAAACTGTAGAAATTCTTCAGGGTTTGCTAATTAAAAGCTCGTGAAAATGCTTGAATGCTAAATTAAATAAATATGCGATGCACATAAATTTAATAACTAAATTTACAAAAGCTTTTTGTAAATCATTTTTGTTGGAATTAAATAAATTCTTTTTCTTTATCCGGCGTGAATCATCTTAAATCTAAGTTCAAAATTATTCTAAACTTAGCTCGAGGAAACGGGGTATTACATCCCTCCCTCCTTAAAAAAAATTCGTCCCCGAAATTACATACCTTGATAATCTAGCTCGGGATACTAGTCGTTCGTTTCATTCATCTCTTTTGTGGCCTTTTCCATCCTGTGATGGTTCCACTTCATGACGAGAACACAATTTTTGTCTCGTAAAACTTGAACCTTGCGATCAAGTATCTGGACTGATTTCTCTTCATAACTTTGGTCCTGACTAGGACTACTTTATCTTGCTTAATCACATGCTTTCTTAATTGCGAGATGCTATACGTATTGTAAACATCCACAATGCTTGGTGGCAGAGCCAACTTAGAGGCTAAAAAGGCCTAACTTATCTAGGATCTCAAAAGGTCCTATATAACAGGGTCGTAACATACCCCTCATTCTGAAACGTATAACTTCCCTTGAGGGAGAAACTTTGAGGAAAACTCGATCCCCAACATTGAATTCTAACTCCGATCGGCGTTTATCGGCGTAAGACTTTTGTCTATCTTGAGCTTCTTTGATTCTTTGCTTAATGTGGTCAACCTTGTCAACCATCTGTTGGACCAGTTCAAGACCTGACAACTTTCTTTCACCCACTTCATCCCAGTAAAGTGGTGATTCGACATTTTCGGCCATACAAAGCCTAATACGGAGCCATTCCAATTGTTGCTTGATAACTGTTGTTATAAGCAAATTCTATAAGAGGTAACAAATCCTCCCAATTTCCACCTTTGTCTGCGACAATCGTTCGCAGCATATCTTCTAGAATCTGAATCGTTCTTTCTGACTGCCCGTCAGTCTGAGGGTGGTACGCTGTGCTGATGTTCAGCTGAGTGCCCATTGCTTCTTGTAAATCATTTCCAGAGACGCGATGTGAAACTGGTGTCACGATCTGTCGTGATAGATACAGGTACACCGTGAAGGCGTACTATCTCCTTGACATCTAAATTTGCAAGTTTCTCCAATCCAGAAGTCATTTGAATTGGCAGAAAGTGCGCTGACTTTGATAATCGGTCTACTATGACGCTATATCTCTTTTCATTTCTGTTCACCAGAAAATTTTCTTTAAATTCTGGTGCATCTTTGTACTGCCTGGATGTGCAATGTATGGAGTATCATGAGCCTCGCTCATAATCTTGTTTTTTAACCCTTCATTGTGCGGCACACACAATCTTTTACCAACCATAAGCGCATTATTCTTTGCTTCTGTGAATCATTTCGTTTCACTCGTTCTTGCAGCAAGACGCATCTTCTCCAAGAATCAATCTTCTCTTTGTGCTTGCACAATTCTTTCTCTCAAATCAGGTTTAGCTGTCAGCGCAGCTACACAACCCGATACTGCGTTCGGAGGATGAATAATCTCTAAACTGAGTGAGGCGAAGTCACGAATCAGTTCCTTCTGCTGGGTGATGAAATATTCTAGCTTAGCCTTCGTCTTTCAATTCCGAGCATCAGCTACTACGTTCACTTTTTCTGGATGGTAACTAACGGTGTTATCATAATCCTTTACTAATTCGAGCCATCTTCGTTGTCTCATGTTCAAATCCTTTTGCTCGAAGGAGTACTTTAAACTCTTATGATCTGTAAAGATCTCACACTTAACTCCATAGAGGTAGTGTCTCCAAATCTTCAGCGCGTGCACAACGGCTGCTAGTTCTAAATCATGAGTTGGGTAGTTCAGCTCATGAGGCTTCAATTGACGAGACGTGTATGCTATTACTTTCTGATTTTGCATCAACACGCAACCCAATCCTAGTTTCGAGGCATCAGTATACACCACGAATCCTTCATTATCTTCTGGTATTGCTAACACTGGTGCAGTAGTCAGCCTAGTCTTAAGCTCCTTAAAACTTTGTTCGCACGCTTCAGACCAAACGTATTTAGTCCCTTTTCTCAAAAGCTGAGTCATTGGCCTGGCCAATTTCGAGAATCCTTCGATGAATCTTCTGTAGTAGCCTGCTAGACCGAGAAAACTTCTGATCTTATTGACATTTGATGGTGCCTTCCATTCCTTGACTGCTTCGACCTTGGCGGGGTGGGTCTACTTAGATTCCTTCAGTCGACACTATGTGACCGAGAAACATAACTTCCTTTAACCAAAATTCACACTTATTGAATTTGGTAAACCATTTCTCATTGCGATTTAACAGCGCCAAATATGATGAATTTATTTTCCTATTATATACTCTCATCGTTCCATAACAAATGTCAATTTTTTTCGTCACGAAAATTTAGACGAATATGATTAAAGAGTAAAAAGGTAAAAGGGGTGGAACTTATTTTTATTTTTTGAGAGAAATAGAATTGAAGTAGGAATGATTAAAGAGTAAAAAGATAAAAAGTGATGAAGCCTATTTTTCTTTTTTCTAAAGGTGATAATTTATGAGTAAAATTTTGGAATAGCCAAAATGAATCATAAAACACAAATTATGGCCACTCATTGAAAAAACATAAATTTTGGCCATTTTTATAGCTTTGGGACGTTTTTGCCCTTAATTGGGCGGACTGGGTAGGGTCAGGAGCGCGGGTCGCGTGCCGGGTAGGATCAGGCACGCGGGTCGGGTTAGGCACTTATGGCACTAATAGTGCCATAAGTGCCAACGAAATTTTGTTTTACTCCCCCTGCCCTGTCTACCCCCCCAGACCCCCGACCCCACCCACCCCCAAGCCAAAAACAAAAAAAAAATTATTCCCCCTAAATAAAAATAAATCAAATTTTACTTTTGTTATTTTATTTTATGGCACTGCCATAAGTGCCAACGAAAATCCAAAATAAAATAAAGTAAAATGGTCTTTTTAGCACTTATGGCACTATTAGTGCCATAAGTGCCAAACATGCAGAACAAATATAGAAACAACAGCATCATCTAAATCCTAAATGGAACATTTAAACCATAAATGGATAATCTAAACCCTAAATGGAATATCTAAACCCTAAGGGAAGTGTTTAAAAAGTTCCTTTTGGCTTGGGGGTGGGTGGGGTCGGGGGTCTGGGGGGTAGACATGGCAGGGGAGTAAAAAAAAATTCGTTGGCACTTATGGCACTAATAGTGCCATAAGTGCCTAACCCGACCCGCGTGCCTGATCCTACCCGGCACGCGACCCGCGCTCCTGACACTACCCAGTCCGCCCAATTAGGGGTATATTAGGCATATTGCCTAATTAATGGCCATAATTTGTGTTTTTTCAATTAGTGGCCAAATATTGTGTTTGCATGTTCAATGTGGCCATTTGACACGATTGTTTCATAATTTATTATAGAATAATATAAAAAATGGCAAAGGTGCAGATACCCCCCTGAACTACACCCCCCTAGAGCTTTTAGCCCCCCATACTCGGTCAAAGCGCGTTGACCTACAAATAGTTGGTTCTACAAATTAGAGATTTTAATGTCTAAGCATAGGAAAATGACAAAAACTTTCATAGAATTAATTGGAAAGAATACACCTACGATGCTCAAATTAGGATTGTCATTCAACCTTGGACCAAAAAGGTAATATTTTTTTTTTTTTGAGAAACAAAAAGGTAATGTTTTGATCCTTGAAGAAAGTTCAATCTATTATCTATGTCAGAAAATACAAAAAAGGAAAGCGGTTGACGTGTGAAATTATACTTTGTAATTGAGGAATTGAAACATTAGAAAACATAGCGTCTCGTGTCGTTATCTTCTTCTTCGCGACGAAACACGTGAATAAACTCAAATAATCTTAATGGCAATACCAAATTGTGGATCTTTATTTTCATCCAAAGAGTAATACCAATCCCCCCCTCTCTCTCTCCTCGTCCTCTCTCTTACCTTTTTGTTGTGCAAAAAAGTTGTAAAGCTTATAGGCTTGTGGGTCTTACTCCGCATAATGCGATGAATAGTATTAATCATTCGACTTCATTGAATCCTTACCTGTCCTTTTCTCCAACTCTTTAATTTCCAAACTTCTCACGTGAATTTGGGTTTTGTGGGGCAACAATATGATGCAAGAATGATGACTGCATAAGGTTGTATACGAACAGAGCCGAGTCGAATACCTCCAAGTTCGGGTTTCGTTCATGAAAATTTGGCTCGGTTCGAGTTCGACTCGAGCTCGAGCTCGAATTCGAGCTTTAAAATGAGCTTGAGCTCGGCTCGTTTATATAATACTAAGCTTTAGTTTGGTTCAAATTCAGCTCGTTAATTATTCGTTTATCTCGAGCTCGAGCTCGGCTCGAATTTCGAACTCGATTTCAAATTCAAATTTAAAATCGAGCTCGATTTCAAATTCAGGCTCGAATTTGAGCTCGGTTCGAATTATTTACGTATTAAGGTTTCATCAAAATAAAAAATTATAATTATTCATATATTTCAAAACTATTTATGAGTCATAATTTATAATTTATTTTTAATAAATAGATAATTTGTCAAGTTAGTTGTAATCTATTTTTTTAATTATGAAAATTATTTTTATTATTCAAAAAATATTTAACAAATGAAATATATAAAATTATTATTTAATGAACATATCCGCGAGCCTATTCGCAAATATATTCGTGATCCTACTCATGAGACTATTCGTGAGACTATTCACGAACCTATTCACGAATAGGCTCGCGAAGGTACGAGCCAAACATGTTCGCGAGCTCACGAGCCGAACATGTACAAGCTCGAGTTCGGCTCGATAATTTTATCGAGCTCGGATTGGGTTCGAATTTGGCTCATTTAAAAAACGAACGAATTTCGAACAAGCTTTTTCGAGCCGAATGCCGAATAGTTGTGAGCGGCTTGGTTCATTTACAGCCCTATTTGAGTTTTAGGCCCATTCTATATAATGGAGTAATACGTTGTGGTGTATGAATATAAGTAGGAATGTTAATTCAGTCTAAAATTTATGTACTGAAATAGATCGACAATTCAAGAGAGTTAAAGTTGAAATTTTTTACTTCGATAAAATTTCAACTCTAATAACTCGTAATTGAATAGTTTGACAATTTAATAAGGTTCGTCCGAAAATTCCCCGAGCCTTATAGGACTGACCCAAAAACAAATATTTAGTTATATGAAAGTTTTCTCGTTATTAGGTTTTTCAATTTCATTACATTGCTTTTAAAAACTAGTATAATAAGATTTTTTTAAGGTTTGTAAAATATATTTTGATGCAGTACTCAAAAGTTATACTCATCATTCCACTTTCCTGTATTTTAGATGTAAAAAATAGAAAATGATCATTATTTAAGAATATATCATAGTTTTTATATTTTATTTGTTTTGAATGATAATATATCTATCTCATTTTTTATAAGGTGCATGATATAAAATTTATCACTATAAATGACGGTTTTAAATTGTCATGTATTCATTCTTATATGACGGTTTCCAAGTGTCAAGTATAAATAATAAATTATCATGCATTCAATCATACATGATGGTTTAGAATTGTCAATGTATAACAAACCCTAATGTATTTCTCATATTTGATGTTTATGAAGTGTCAAGCATATATGTATGAGTGTCATGTAGTCTCTCATACTTGATGGTTTCTAAGTGTCAAATAATTATACAACCATCATGTTTTCTCTTATATATGATGATTCTTAACTGTCAATCATAATTTTACAAGGGTCGTGTATTTGTTTACACATGACGGATTTTAACCATCAAGTATAATCATACAACCATCATGTACTCTAGTATACTATACGTGATGATTTTAAACTGTTATGTATAACAAAGATTGTACACTACACCAGTATGTATAACGCTTTTTTAAGATTATACATGACGGCTAGCCATCATCTATGAGCATTTTTCTATTGTTGTTTATGTATGAAATTATACATTGCCCAAAAAAAAAGTGTTGTGTCAAAAATTTTATATGTCCTGCTCGAATTTTTTATTACTTCAAAGCAAACGAGAAATAATGTGGTAATTAAATGAAGTTTATCCCTTTCTTGCTATAAATTGTATGTGGTCTGCTCAAATTTTTTATTATGTCAAAACAAATGTGATATGTGGTGATAAATAAAGTTTATTTCTTTCTTAAAAATCTTTTTCAACGTCCAAACTTGGGTTTGAACATATAAATTTTTTTAGAGTCTGTGTTAGTTTCAAAAAGAGTTTGATAGTTATACGAAGAGAATACACTTAGAGTCAATATATGAAAGTAGACATTTTTTTTAGTATACTTAAAATTTACTCACTCAAATAAAAACTTAAAAATTACCCACTTTTTGTATTAAATGACCAAACTGTCCCTAAAATTAAAATTAAAAAGTTACCCACACCAAATGCATATCTCTCTCTACGCTTTGTCTCTCTCGCTCGCTCGTTCACTCTCTCTCTCTCCCTCCCCCTTTTCTTTTTCTTCTCCGGCCAGTATCTCGCGGCGGCCGAGGGCGGAGACCGATGGCAGCACCGTCGAGGATGTTGCAAACGATTCTATCCATCACCGGGTTTTTTTACTTAAGTCATAAACGAGATTAATTCATTGGGAATTGCAGAGATCGGACTGGAGGGGTCAGAGATGTTGTTCAGGCACCAGAGGAAAGACCGGTTTGATGAGGCCGATGAGAGAGAGACTAGGAGAGCGGCGATGAGTGAGAAAATCATATTTGTGTTTCTCGGTGTTTCCACTTTTTTTCTTTCTGAAATTGGTATATGATCATGAGTTGGATATGATGAGTATAAATGGAGGCGAGTTTAGATAATATCGATCGAGAACATTGATAGTAGTGAAAATCTTTCATTAGCCGATTAATTAGAGTAGTTTAATTAGAGTTTTGTTTGTTAATTACTACTCCCTCCGTCCCGCTTCAAATGGCCATAAATTTTTCGGCACGAAAATTAAGGAATGTGAGATAAAGGTGTAAAGTGGTGGTGGGGTCATCTAAAAAGTAGTGTTAAATATTTCTATAAATGGAATGGGTCATTTGCAGTGGGACAACCCAAAATAAAAATAAAGTCATTTGAAGCGGAACGGAGGGAGTATTAAGTTTTGTATGGTATCTTTGTATTGGAGCGCTGCTAGTCATATGACTCATATTATCTTTGAATTCAATTATTAATGAACATTAACATCAATATATAAGTATTTAGCATCAAAATGAAACGAAACCCTAATTAATGCAACTACTGTTGTTCACGACCACATCTGTAAATTCACAACTTAATATTATTAAATTCACAATCAAATTTATTAATTCACAACTTAATGTTCTTGAATTCACGATCACATCTATGAATTCACAACTTAATATTCTTGAATTCACAACCAACTCTATTGATGGTTGTAATTCAAATTTTAAAATTTGAATTCACAACTATAAATAATGCTAGTCGTGAATTTAAGTTTTAAAACTTGAATTCACGACTAACAATATTTATAGTTGTGAATTCATTTAAAACTTGAATTCACAACTAATGTTATTTATAGTTTCAAATTCACGACCAACAATATTTTTAGTTGTGAATTCATTCAAATTCATGACTAACACTATTTATAGTTGTAAATTTATTTAAAACATGAATTCATAACTTAATATTCTTGAATTCACAATCAGATCTATGAATTCACAAGTTAATGTTCTTGAATTCACAGCCACATGTACAAATTCACAACTTAATATTCTTGAATTCACAACCAACTCGATGAATTCACAACGGAATCGTTAGTGTTGGTTGTGAATTCGAGTTTTAAAGCTCGAATTCACAACTAGTTATTTTGGTTGTGAATTCAAACTTTAAAATTCAAATTCACGATGTCGCACCCCAATTTTTGAAGGAATAAATACAATCGAGGTGAAACCATTTTATAAAAATAACATAAGGAAAAATCCTTATTGAACCCGAATAATAAGATAACAAGTCGAGCTAGTCCCCTTTGGATCACAAGTTTTATTTCATGCTTCTGACAACCGACATTCATTAGCATAAATCTAGCAGTTAAGAGTCTAAACTCGATCAGAGATATCATTTGAAATTTAACATGAAAGTCTTAAGTTGAGAAAACAGAAGATAGTTAAAAGCTAGTGCTACATCGAAAGTCTTAATAGAATATTGAACTGTAGCCTCAGCTCCGTTCCATCAGCACCGGCCAGTCAACCAACTTGAAAATATTTGAAAGTATTTTTGGGCTAAGTACTAATGTACTCAGTGGGCAAGCATTTTCTAAAACATTTCATATTTTCGTAAAGGCAGTTTATCCAATCATACTTGACATAACTTAAAAGGTTTTAAATTGATTGAACTTATAAGCATGTTAAAATAATTTCTTTCATTTGTGCGCACATGTCACACTCCCTTTCTGTTACTCGTTGTGATCCCGAATCTTTTAGCCACCGACGGATCCATTTCTCCCATTACACTTGCCCTGAGGACGTAACTCAGACAAGTTGAATCGACCTCGAGCACCTTTATAACGCCTCTGGCCAGTGCCCGATGGAGATCAACCCACCAGGTCAGCTAGCACGTGTACACGATTATCAGACAACGTGTGAGGTCATAAGAGAACCTCAATTGATTAACTTTACGAGCCTTAAACAGAACAGAGTGCGCATAAATATTTAATTGGATAAATAGTTTGCATTTCATTGAATAAATAGTTTGCATTTCATTGAAATATTTAGAGCTTAATAACTCAATCATACTTTATACATTTGGACAAGTAAGCCCACCTGATTAGACAAAGCCTGTCGTTTTATTCATAAGTCTGAATCGGAATAGCGGTGCTAATCCTCCTGATCCACAAAGCCTACAAGAAGTCAATAATCTTAATAGGTCTCCTAAATATAATCTTAAGTCATGGTGAAGCGCTTAACATTCTATAATCCACTTAGCCGGGTTTTCAAAATTTAATAAATATTTGAAAACTAAATTCTTGAGTGAAGGACACCAACAATATCCTTACTCGATTTTTTTTCTTAAATAATTGAATTTACGAAAACTTACTTAAATCATGAATACTTTCATTTACAAAAATACTTGATACAAATCATTTCATGCTTAATCATATATGCACATAATAATATTAATATTAATATTATTATGCAAATCATTCTTTAAATTAATTAATTAAATTAATTATAAAGTCTAATCTATAGTATAATATATAATAGAGGAGTTTTTTTCCTCCATTTCTTCCCTTCTTTTTTCTCTCTCTTCTTCCACTATTTTTTTCTCTCTTCTCTTTTATTAATTTTTTTCTAAATATCATTAGATTTGATTCATGAAAAATATTCAATATTCATCTTATATTTTAAGTTCGTGAGAAGATCTTTAATATGGTATAAAAATTATCAAAAATGAAATTAAAACAAATAAACTATGAAAATTTCAAAATTTAAAATATATTATTTTCTCTCTCTATTACATTTACATATTTTTGTTTATGTTAAGTATATGAAATTTTTATTTATTTATTGAAATATATTTTGCATTTATTTACATTTTGGTTCTATTTAATATTAATATTTATTTATTTAAGTATGTAAATTAATTTCGATGTTTATCGTGCATCGCACGAATGGATTTACTAGTTAATATAAGAAGGCAACCCATCTTATGATAAAATCAGAGGCACAACATAATTAAATATGCACAACCCCAAAACATATAAAACTCAGCCCAACTAAAATAAAAGAATAGGCCCAGAAAGCAGCCCAACCTAATCTCTTCTTCTTCCTCAACACATACGCTGACCCCTTTTTTCTTTTTTTCAAATCTCTCTCTCTCTCTCTCTCTTAACATACACCAACAGTCCGCCCCTCTTCAGCCAAAACCCGCCGCCGCGGCTCCGTCTCCGGCGAAGGGCCCCCGGCCCATCTCCCTCTTACCTCCCTCTTCCTCCAAATCCCTATCTCTATGTTGGAGTCAATTTTTTACTCCAAAATAAACTCATCTTTATTATTTGTATTATTTGTTTTGCTTTTTCTTCACGTTTTTTATGTGTAGGTTTAGACCAAGTCAAGCTTCAAAATCTGGAAGAAAGGAAGCCTAAAGGATAAGGGAGAGAGAGACAAGGAAGGATGTTAAGAAGTTGCTAGAATCAAGGAAGTGTGGACTAAGTGGATTGTCTCCAACAAACCACAACGGCCACCTCTTCATCCACTACTCAACCCACTACTTGGAAGATTGGAGCGCAAGCTGGAAGATCCTATATAAGCTGAGGAAAAGCCTCAGTGATCTGTACACGAATGTTGTTTAGTGTTAGGATAACATTGTTTATAGCATTCATTGATTTCGTTGGATTTCGGAGTATAGCTCTTGAATCCAGTTTTTGTTTGCTAGTGAGAGTGTCTAGTGTTCAAATATCTAGAGTCTTGTAAAGGTTTTGAACGTGAGTGTTCATTCTCCATTTAGTCAAGGTTTTGAACGTGAGTGTTCATTCTCCATTTAGTCATTTTGCCATAAGGCGTCTTCAAGTTATAAATTATAACTTGAAGAATTTTTCCATCTCTTTGTGTCTTCCATTTTTATTTTCGCTGCAATATATCTCTGTGTGCACTCTCGTGTTGCCTTAACACAGTGCACAATACATCAAGTTTGAAGGAAGCAACACTTTCACTCTCTCTCTCTCTTCGGCTGAAATCAATTTCAGCCGCACACCCCCCTCCATCTCCACTCTGACCTAACCACCGCCGATCTCTCCTCCCTTTCTCCTCATCAGCGAAGTCACCCTCGCAACCACGACCGCCTCCTTCCTTGGCAACGATGATAGGTACCGCCGCCGCCTCTCTCCGTTCTCACTCTCTGTCCTCGGCCAGACAGCAGCGGCGGAGCCGCCGTGCCCTGGCCTCCCTCTGCCCTTATCTCTATCATGCTCAAGCTCAGCCGGTGACAGCCAGTAGCTCCGCGCCACCACCGCCTTCAGCCCCTCATCTCAGCCCCTCTCGTTTGACTCTGACAGACAGCAGCAGCTGACAACCGCCACCGTTGCCGCCCTGACTCAACTCCAACCCCACTCAGCTCGACTCAACCGCCTCAAAACAGAGTACCAGATCTCAGCTTCAAAGTTCTACCATTTCTCTTCTATTTCATTTAAACGTGCTTATTCATATGTGTATGTAAGAAAATGTATATACATTATATGTGAAGTTCATCATTCTTCAGTTTCTTACACATTCGTAAAAGTAAAGAGTCCACACATTATGTATATGAAATGCTTAGTCGATGTTTACTATTTTTGAAATGAATTGAAACATGAGGCATAATTAAAAGATTGAAGTAGAACCTTGGCTTTGTGGTTGTTTGTGCTTGGCCATATACTGTGAATCTGTGAGATGGAGTTCTGTGACATAGTGTTCTTGCAGTTCGGCAGAAAGTAAATTGAGGTTCACTTGGTGTGTTTGTTTGTTTGAGTCATTGAGTTCATGATAGAGTTCATATATACAAAAGGTGTTTGTTTGGTGTGGAAGTGACGGAATGAAATGTTGTTGCTCTTTCATGCCTATGCATGGGTAAATAATGGGAGGAGGCATGGCCTAGAAAAGGCATGACTTTTGGAGGGAGAAAATGATGAGTGATGGGAATGACAACCTTCTAAAAAAAATTGAATCAATAATAATTCTTCAGGATTTGCTAATTAAAAACATTTTATGTAAATGTTCAATGCTCGATTTAAAAATATACAATGCATAAGAACTTAAATAAATAATTTATAAAAACTCTTTGTAAACTACTTTGTTGGAATTTAAAATAATTCATTTTCTTTATCCGGCGTGAATCATCTCAATTCTAAGTTCAAAATTACTCTAAACTTAGCTAGAGAAAAATGGAGTTTTACACACGACTGCTTGAATTCACAATCAAAATAAATCCTGGTTGTGAATTTGAGTTTTAAAGCTCGAATTCACAACTAGTTGTTTTGGTTGTGAATTCAAACTTTAAAATTCAAATTCACGATTACTTGAATTCACAACCAAAATAAATCCTGATTGTGAATTCGACTGATTGTGAAATGCGCGAATTCACAACTAGTTGTTTTGGTTGTGAATTCAAACTTTAAAATTCAAATTCACAACTATTTAAATTTACAACCAAAATAGTGAATTCGACTCATTGTGAAATGCGCGAATTTTTTAAAGGGTAGTGTTTAAATTTTTATATGCAAGGATAAAATGGTAAGTGTGAGTATTTTTTTAAGTTTTTATTTTAGTGAGTAATTTTTAAATTTACTAAAAAAAATGCTATTTACAAAATCCACTCATACATTTATATAAAAATTTTCAGCGCAATTATTAATAAATCAAGAATTGTGTCTGAAATAAGGACACTCTCTTCGACCTGTCGTCTGAGTCGGCTTGATTGAACGACTATTTTGACAAAGTCTATTTCTCACTCCCAAACCTTATAAAAGTGACTTAGTCAAATATTGAGGAACTAACTGACAACTTGAGATAAATTTACAAATTGAGTGGCCACACACTATGTACTCGT
The DNA here is from genome assembly GCF_028751815.1 of Salvia miltiorrhiza. NCBI lineage: Eukaryota > Viridiplantae > Streptophyta > Magnoliopsida > Lamiales > Lamiaceae > Salvia > Salvia miltiorrhiza. The sequence goes on from NC_080388.1 coordinate 10,106,634, forward strand.
ACAGTGGAATATGGTAATTAGCTTGTTTACACTCATTTGGTATTTCGGTGAATGCTTTGAGATGAAAGCGATAAAGGACAAAGAGGATTATAGTGGTTCTGAAACATTCCTATATTCACTTTGACCATACAGGGTTCCTAACCTAATACAAACGAAATTTTAGTTAAATTTGTTGAACTATGAGATCTAAATATCACTGAAATTCCTTAAGATTTACACTGGCAAATCATACGTGTCGGATAGGGGTGGGTTCAGTATTTATGTTTAGGGGGTTGAATTTGTTGAACTATGACATCTGAACATATTTATACGGGGTTCGGGGGCGGGAGTCCCCAAGCCAATTTTTTTTGGACATTCCGTACAATTCATTTTCATGCATTTTTTTAATCGTCACCTATTATAATAAATATTTTTTTACAACTCAACAAGAAGTATATTGAAAGCATATAAACACCTACTTCTATATAAAAAAAATTAAAATTGTTTCATCTTCTAAAAAAATGAACTAATTTTCATTATTAATAGTTCATAATCTTACTTTAGCATTAGGATTGACTCAAATTCAATATTAAAAATTAACTAACAAAAGAAAATAGGATAAATATAACAAATCAATGTAAAATGTTAAGCAATTAACAATGGATACTATAGTTATTAAAACATTGTATTATAATTTTCATTATTACTATATTATTTATTTATTTAAAATGAAATAAAATAAATAAATAAAAACTCAAAAATTGGGAGGGGGCTTCAGCCCCCCTGGATCCGCCAGTGGTGTCCGGTCGACATGATAAACTCAAAAATTGCTCGACACGAACACGAACACGACACGATATACACAAATTATGAACATGACACGGCTATGACACGAAAATGATAGCGACACGACACAAAAATGACACAATCTACTAAAAACATGGTTAAACACGACCCGATAGCAATATTTTAAAAATAAGAATTAAAAATATAAGGGTTAATTGCACCAAAAAACACGAACTTTAGTGTAGCTTGTCGGCGGAACAAAGGATATGATAAAAAAAATGTTTCCAAAAAGTCAAAAACATTAACTATAAAATAAAATTTAAAATAAATATTTAATAATAATAATAATAATAATAATAATTTGTTATATGAACATGACACGAATTCGACACGAAATTTTTGTGTCCTTATCAGGTCAATATGATTAGGACGTACACAAACCCGATAAGGCTTGATACTTTTAACCCATTAATTTCGTGCAGTTTTTAATTGTGCTTTCGTGTCGTGTCCTAAATTGTCAGTCCTTGCCTAGACCTTTCATCTCTTTTAAGTTTGAACTCTTGTAATTATGTCTTATACAATGACGATCAACAAAAGTCAAGAACAAACACTTTTTATGCTGATTTTTTGTGCCATTATAATTTTCACACACGCTAATTTTATGTTGCTCTATCAAGAGTATGAGATAGCAATTGATTAAAATTTTTGATTTATGACTTATGTGGATAATAGAAATATTATGTGTAAGAAAGTATTTCAAATATATAATATTATGTATTTCTTTTTGTTGAATTAATAAATAATTTGACTAGCTTATAAGTTATGCATAGTATTTATATTTATTTTATCTTATTTAATTTTAAAGACTCTCGTGTTTAGCACATGTCGGTATACTACTTTGATTAATTTAGTTGATAATAAGGGATGGATCCATGTGCATACATTGATTCAATGATAGATCATAGAGTTATTAATAGTTAAAGCAAAACCAAATCTTAAGTTTGAATTAACCTACTGACTACTGTCAATATCTCCTAATTATGGACTTGGGCTATACGTGTGGGCTTGGATTATGTATGTATATAAGTTGAGCAACATGGAAGATAGACTGGCCTAGTCTTCGACTAACAATGTGGCCTTGAATACGATTCGGAATAAATTATTTTTAGGTGATTTTAAACATAGCCCCCAATTTTCTCATTATAGTCCCTTATTAAAAATAATTATAATAAAGGGTTATTGCCAGAAAATACATATAGTTTGTCAATTTTCTGGTTTATAACATGACCTTATAATTTGACTAGAAAATACATCAATTTTCAATTTAATCGCAATTATAACATGACTTTATGGTCTGACCATAAAATACATCAAGTTTCAATTTATTCTCAATTATAACATGACCTTATAATTAATTTAGTATAATAATATCAAAGTTTAATATTAAATATTTATAATTTTCTTTTCATCTCACAATATACTATATATATACATATATATTTGATAAATATACATCTATATGTAAATAATATATAATATTATTTACTTTTTAACATAGTTTCTATTATATATGTACCTAAATTATTTATTGGTCCTAATATTTTATAATTTCATAATTTAAATAAATAAATACTTATTATATATGTAATATATTAATAGAATATTAAAATCAAATTTATATATATATAATGAAATAATTAATCATCTAACTTAATTTTTATAAAAATCAATCAATCAATTAACAATATTTTATACATAACAATTCATATGAATACAATAAATATTAATACATCTATGATGAAAAATAATCTAAATAAGGTCATGTTATAATTGAGAATAAATTGAAACTTGGTGTATTTGCTGGTCAGACTATAAAGTCATGTTATAATTGAGAATAAATTGAAACTTAGTGTATTTTCTGGTCAAATTATAAGGTCATGTTATAAACCAGAAAATTGACAAATTATATGTATTTTCCGGCAATAACCCCTTATAATAATAATTTTAATTTTACTATCATATGCTTATAGCCCCATTTAAAGTTTATGATAAGATCGCACACCAGACACGCCGCCCCTCGGCGCTGCTTCACCCGACGCCTCCACTCGCGGCGAGCCCGTCTGCCACCGCCTGGAACAGCTAGCTCGAGTCGGCGCCTCCCTCCGGCCTCTGGCCCCGCCCCGCCCCGCCCCTGCCTCTGCCCAAAGCCGCCTCAGCTTTCATCTGCTTCGCCGCTCCGATGACCGGATTGTAGCTGCAGTTGTGCCGATCTGAGTACCTGTGCTCGGAGCAGAAGACGTCGGTTCTCCAGCGATCCAGAGCAGTCGCTTTCTGCATCCCGATCCGGAGCCGCCACGGATCCGCTTTCTGCATCCCGATCCGGAACAGCGGGTCAACTCTTTTCAGCGAGTATCTCCCGCGCCGTTCCCCAGCCGTTGCTCGCTCGCCGCCACCACTCAGCCCAGGGGGACGACGCTATGTACAGCTGTGAAAACCCTCCCTCTAGCTTTGATGGCCGTTTCCTTCACTGATGGCTTCTTTGTCGCTCGTTTCCGGCGGACTTGTCACCAGCGACAGATCCGGCCTGAACTTGCCTCTGGTGTCGTCTAATTTTCTGCCACATGGGGCTTCTCCGATTACGCCTTTTCCTAGCGCTATGTCCCCTACTGCTGCTGGCCCCCGATTGAACGGAAACCTCGTTTCCGATCGTTCCTCACCGCACGCAGTTAGAGGGGTGGCGGCTTCCTCCACTGACAATCGTCAGGAAACCGATGATGCTGATAAGGATGCGCTAAAGCCTTCTTACTCTGCAATTGTTCGGCCACGTGCGGTACGTAAAGCAGATATTTTGGCAACCAAATTTGTTTCTTTGCAATCCGAGAAGATTGGTGACTCTTATAATCTTGATATTCCTTTGGATTTCTATAAGAAACAAGTCAAAAATTTCAGTCATGCTCTCATTGGTAGATTATTGCTCCGTAAGGGAGACAAGCCTATAACGGCCCTTGCCCTTAAAGAAGAACTACAGCAGCTATGGCAAGTTAAGGAAAGTTGGTCTCTCATTCCTATGGCCAAAGGGTTTTACACTATTGTTTTCACATGTGCTGAGGATAAGGCATTGGCGAAGCAACGAACTGGATGGGAATTATCCAAAGGCTCTCTCCGAATCAGGGAATGGGTTCGTTTCTTTGACCCTTACAAAGAAATATCTTCTCTATGCCATGTTTGGGTCAGGTTATATTATCTTCCGATTGAGTTATGACATCCGGAAGTGTTTGCTGCCATTGGTCGTACAATAGGTCTCCCGATACGTTTTGATAGCCCCTCGGCGTATAAAGAAGTCCCGGATTTTGGTGGAGGTAGACTTGGCTCAACCGCTTCAAGAATCGATGACTCTTGGGTGTGGTACTAATTCTTTCTACATTGAGTTTTATTATGAGCAACTGCCGCTCTATTGCTCTCTTTGTAAGATTACAGGCCACAGTAGGGATAAATGCAATAAATGCAAAGTGACAGAGAAGGACGTTGTTCCGAAGATGAATTATACTGATGCTAATAGGAAGAACAACATCAAAGGGGCTGGGCTTCCTGCTACTAGATTAAAAGGCAAAAACTGGCAGCCTATTGATCATAATTTTAAGGAAACAGGCCGAGAAACTCTTATGGCTGAACAGCGAAAACCTTTTTCTGCAGAGGAGAATATTTTGAAGGAGCTGGAGGATTTGAATCAAAGAAGAAAAGCGGTGGAGGCGGTCTTCACGAACGCCAATGCTTTTGGCCCTTTAGCGAATGCTGTCTTAAATGAGGATGAAATTTCTTTTAGTACGCAGGGAAGGGAGGTGAATCAGGTGCCGACGGAGCTATCTGCGGGGAGAAAAGGTAGAAACTCTCGGTCTCCGAGAAAGGAGGGATGTTCGGCAGAGAAGCAGGTGAAGAAGTCAGGGAAGGAGGCGCGACAAGAGCCTCCTGCTGTGGTTGTGAAGAATCTTGATAAGGGAGAGGGTCCGACTCCTGCATGGCAGCCCAAAGTTGATATTCTTAAACCTCTTTCAGGTCCTGATCTTCTAGACGCGGCTACAGTGCCGGTTAAGAAAAATGATCTCCCTCTGGCGGGGGATGCTAACCGATATCAAGCGCTTGATGAGGATGAGGAAGAGGAAGTGGAAGAGACTATCATTGCGGACTCCAATTATGAAGCAGAGGCTTTAAATGAGGAGGAAAATGATGGGTCGCCTCACACGGACAAGGCTAGTGATAAGGAAGGCTCGAATGTAGAGGGAACTTTGGAGTTGTATCCTGGAGCTGTGGTAGAGCAACAACCGGTAGTGGGGGCAGAAGATTCAGCGAGCCAACGGGTTAATTCGCCGATGAAGGAAGTTGATTTTGATAAGACATCCATTCCTTCTCCGGATGACATGGCAAGTCGTATTACTAGGTTAGAGGAGCAAGTTAATCAGGGGATGCAGTTGCTCTCGGAGCAGAAGCGCGGACGTGGTCGTCCAAAGGGCTCGGTAAAGGAACGAGAGCCTGTACATGTAATTCCGGAAGGTTGTATTAAAAGTCGTCTCAGGAATGCGGAAGAAATAGGTCACAAGCCGAGGGAGTTTGTGGTTGACGTCACCAATAGGCCTAGTATGATTGCAATGAATAATGTCGTCCATAGGCGTTGGTCGGATGATTTGGATAATGATCCTGACTTTCCTTTTTGAGTTGTTCTCCTTCGCTTTTTAAGTTTTGTACCCTTAGTCTGCATCTTGTGCTTTCAAGGGATGTTTTTTTCTTTTTTACTTTTTAATAAATCTCAATTTAATAAAAAAAAAGTTTATGATAAATTAATAAGTTTTCAAAAATTAATTTCAAAGAAGATTACGCATATAATCTCAACTTTTATAACCTCAACTCAAATATTTCTAAATAACTTTTTATAGCCCCATTGCAGAAGAACAAATGAAGACTGGTCCCTATTTGCAGGTACCATATACGTTTTAATGGCGTTCCATATTGCGCGTACTAGGTGTTTGAGAAAATGTCTAAAAAGAAATGAAGCTATTGGAACGTTGAACATAACCAAAAATCAAGGAACAGAAAAGAGAGAAAAATTGTCCTATCTTTTTGTGAGAGATTGATCTTCGGATAAAGTTTCTATATTTCTTGCATGCGATGCAAGAGGAACTGAAACTCACATATTTAAATCATTGAAACCAGTCATTACTTGCAGGTAGGATACGTTTAATGGAGTTCCAACATTGCGTGCTCCACATGTGTGACAAAATGTCTAAGAAGAAATGAACCAATTTCATAAGAGAGTTTACCTGAAAGCGGAAGCACTCCTATTACAAACAGACAGATTTCCCAAGGTAAGTTACAGACACTCAAATATTGAAATCTTGAATATCACCAAAAATCAGTCAACAGAAATAAGAGAAAAAAATGTTCTGCTTAATACATTGAAACTAAATATTATCATAGAGAAAAACTGTGGCTCATAAACATTGATGCGGCTCTTGCTGCCTACTTATTTGATTTATTCATTCACCCATAAAATTCTGTTTTTTTCCTTCTTTTTTTGGTTTAGAAAATTAGAAATTGGGTAGAGTGATTCCTCAGAGAAGTGAGTCTGATCTCGACGGAAACCTCTTGAAGAAGTTAACCGGTATCGGCGGTACCTTGTACTTGAACCGCGGATGGCTCAGCACGAAGAGGTCGATGAGGAGGGCGATGATCTAGAAAGGCGTGATGTAGAGGAGCACAGCCCACGCGAACGAGAAAGCAGTGAATATGGCGGCTGCCCTCGGATCCCTTCAGCTCAGCAAGCAGAGGATGGGCGATTGCTTCACCGTGCCCTAAACAGACGATGCACAACATTCATTGAACTATTTTGATGAGAACTGTAATTTAGAAATTTTAGATGACCTTGAACTTTGTTTTTTCTTATGTTGATGTTCTTCTTCTTTTTCCTGCGTTCTGTTCTCTGAGTCTATTATATGCCAAAATTACGTATTTAATTCAAATTTGAGTTGAGGGCTATACTGATGGAGTTATTAGAGTTATTTATCAGTATTTTTAATATTAGATCAGGATGGGGGCTATATGATTTATCTGTATAGTATTAGATCAGGATGGGGATATATGATTTCTATGAAAACATTATGCGTGATGTATTTTCAAATTAATTTTTATAACTTATAATTTATTACAGATTTAAAATAGAAGCTATAAGGGTATAATAATACAATCATAATTAATTTTATTATTATTTTTAAATAAGGGGCTATAGTGAAAAAATTGGGACTGTGTTTAAAATTACCCTTACTTTTATGATAATGCCTCCGTTAAATTTAAGAAGGAAAAATAAATGAAATTCGAATGCATTTAGATAGTTTAAAATTTCACTATTATTTATTAAGTTTGAGTATAGTATCATTTTCTCATCACGGCGTTTACTTTGGAGAATTAATCTCAATAGATAAATAAATAGATTTGAGTGATTATGTATACCATCTAAAAAGATGGTATATGTAATATAAATTATAACTGATTATAAGGGATAATTGCAGCTATTTTTGACACATAATTAGAAAAATTCAAAATACACGAATTTTATTAATTGTCTAATTTTGACTTTGATTTCATTTTTCTCAAGTTAAAAAATGACATGGCGTATGTGTGGCTCGCTGAAAATGACATGACGTCTACACAACATCTACGTGGTGTATACATGACGTCTACATGGCGTCTTATGTAGCTCATCGGAGTCAAAATTTTACAACTAATAAAGTTCGTGTATTTTACTAAACTTTTCTAAGTACGCGTCAAAAATGAATTTTAGCCAAAGTTAGTGTATTTACATGCAATTAACCTTATTATAATTGTTATTAATTATATATAATTTTAATACTCCCTCAGTCCTATAAAATAGTCATAATTTTTCATTTTGGGTGTCCGCAAAATTTAGTCCTAATCCATTTATGGACACTTCTCCATATATTAATTTATTTACATATTCTACCACATGGTGGAACCTTCACTTCACTCACAATACAATTGATTGTCATTATTAACACTATCTTTATTGTGGGACCCTTTCTCCACTCATAACATACTAAACTATTTTTATTAAAACTCGTGTCACTCCCTCCTATGACTATTTTTACAGGACAAATGGAGTATATAATAAAAATTATGAATTATACATTAAGTAAAATATTTTATACATTATATCAAATTCAATATTAATGTGGTAAATATTAGTAAAAGATATCTAAATTAAATATAGAGGCAACATCCTAATGTAGTCAAAACCTTTTAGTCATAGGAAATTCTAGCCACAAATAAAAATATGGAAATGATAATATTTCTAACTAAAATACCCCTTTAGTGTGTAACAATGTAAATACACTATTACACACTTTTTATAAGCGAATGTGTGTAATACTGTATTTTGAAATGTTACACACTTTTTCACTTACACATTTTTGGAGAAAAAAATGTAACGGTATAAATACACTGTTACACGATTTTTCCGATTAGTACACGATATTGTGAAAATTGTGTAATGGTTGCCATTTTGAAGGCGGTAGCAATTTAAAAAAAAAATCATTAAGAAGGTGTTTATCCTTAATAGTAGGATTTTTCTAATCTCACTATTTCAATTGGATAATAATCAAGCAAAATTAACTTAAATTATATAAATAATTAAGGGCCTTGGAATATTCCAAAGTTTCAATCCATCAATGTAAACAAGGAATTAATCTTAATTACTCCCCCCGTCCGCCAAGATTATGTAAAAATTACTCCCTCCGTCCCACTTCAAATGTCCCACTTTCCATAATGGGGTGTCCCACTCCAAATGTCCCATACTTTTTTTGGCAATACATTCTTTCTCTATACTTAATATTTAAACAATTTCCACCAACCCACTTTATCTACTTCATACTCACTTTATTTACTTTATACTCATTTCTTAATCTCCGTGCCCAAAAGTAAGGGAACATTTGGAGCGGGACGGAGGGATTGGGCGTCCGCCAAGATTATGTCACTTTCCTTTTAAGGCAATGGTCCCACCATCCTCTTTAATATTTTATCCTTACTAACACTCTTTATTTACAAAAAACTCACCCAAAATTCAATCTCAACCACACATCTCATAAAGTGGTGGGACCATTTCTCCACTAAATCAAAATCATCACCAATTTTATTAAATCTTGTGCCCAAATAATTTTACATAATCTTGGCGAACGGAGGAAGTACTATTTTTATCAATTAAGGCTAATCTTTTAAAGTAAAGGCCCCTAAGGATATATTTGTACATTTACATAAAAAAAGGTTATTTTTCAATTTTTTATTCTTATTGATATTTTTTTCGTTTTACTAAACGAGAATATATAGTTTGACCTATTAACTCATTAAATATATCACACTTTATCTCAAATTGTATATCAAGCCAGCAAGTATATCAAAATATATAAGTAAGAACCCATATTATCGATACAAAAACTGAATAATATATCATATCTAGCTACGACTACATGCAGGGATTGTGATCACTCGTTAATTTTATTTTATTTTAAACGTACAAAGTAAAGAAATAAAAAAAATATACTTACCACAACGATCATGGCATATCTTCATTTATCAAAACATGCAATAAGAATAACCAGCGGTAACAACTTAATTAATCGGCATACTACGTAGCACCACCGTCTCTACGGTGAGGCCCGGCCCGAACCCAAAGAGCACCCCCCAATCAAGCCCCTCGCCGGTGGTGCTGAGCCCCTCCTCAGCGGAGGCCCTCCTCATCTCATCCAAAATCAGCAGCACAGTCGCGCTGGACACATTCCCGTACTCGCTCAACACGCGCCGCGACAGCCGGAGCTTCTCGGGCTTCAGGCCCAAGCCCGTCTCTATCCGATCGAGTATCTTGGGCCCTCCGGGATGTGCGATCCAGAATATTGAATCCCAATCCCGGATCCCCAACGGCCCGAAAGCCTCCTCCAAACTCGCCCCGATATTTCCCGAGATCAAGGCCGGCACATCGGGCCGGAGATGGATGACCAGCCCGGCCTCACGCACCTCCCCGACGATCGCGCCATCGCTGTTGGGGATGATCGCCTGTGCCGCTGAGACGATCTGGAAGAGCGACAGCTCCACCCCGGCCACCGGGTCAGAGCCCACGATCAAGGCGGCAGCAGCATCCCCGAACAGGGCCTGCCCGATGAGGTTCTCGGGGTGGGCCCCACTCGGGCCGCGGAAGCCGATGGTGGTGGTCTCGGAGCTGACGACGAGAACCCTAGCAGAGGCGTTGTTCTCGGCCAGGTCCTTGGCCGCGCGGAGGGCGGCAGCGCCCCCATAACACCCCTACAGGAAATAACGGAAAGTAAGAAGTGGCGGACATAGCAAATTAATTATATATCTCTTGTTTTCAAGGATTAATTTCCTATCAATTATTAAATTATAATATAATTCTAATTTTACGTCCCGATTACAATTACTGAATTATTAATTTAAGGGTTAAGTATCAAATAAGTCCATATCATAGTGACCCTTATAACGTTTAGTTCCCTATAGCCAAAGTTGGGCCAACTAAACCCTCATACTACCTAAAATCGAACAATCGGGCCATCTACCCTAACAGGGACTTAACACCGTTAATTTTAGCCAGAAACACTGTTTTGGGAAAGCCCTTCACCACCACCACCACCACCCATGGCGGCGTAACAATGGCGCCACCTTCCACACCCTCCGCCCCTCCATTTCCTTTCCATCTTCCTCTCTCCCGCACTATGTCTCCCCACCTCCTTCTCTCTCATCGATGCTGCAACCCGACGCCGCATCCCCCTCTCTCCCTGCTCTTCCTCGGCGCCATCATCTCCCCTTCCAATCCCCGCTCTTCCAACTCCGACATCTCCCACCAAATCCACCTCACCAGACCGGCGATCGCCTTCGTCACATCTGCAACCGCCGCTGCCCCCAGGGGCGGAGCCAGGGGGCTAGAGCCCCCCCAAATTTTGAAAAAAAAAATAAAAAAATAATAATTTTATAATATGTCTAAAAATGTTGTTATTATTATTATTATATTTGTATTTTAGTAAAAAAATGTCTAAATGTATTGAATGCCCCCAAAATTTTTTTAGTAAATGTTGAACTATATTATCTATGAAAATGTTGTTGTTATTATTATTATTATTATTATTATTATATTTGTATTTTAGTAAAAAATGTCTAAATGTATTGAATGCCCCCAAAATTTTTTTTAGTAAATGTTTTGAACTATATTATCTATGAAAATGTTGTTATTATTATTATTATTATATTTGTATTTTAGTGAAAAATGTCTAAATGTATTGAATGCCCCCAAAAAAAATTTTAGTAAATCTTGAACTATATTATCTATGAAAATGTTGTTATTATTATTATTATTATTATTATTATTATTATTATTATTATATTTGTATTTTAGTAAAAAATGTCTAAATGTATTGAATGCCCCCAAAAAAATTTTTAGTAAATGTTTTGAACTATATTATCTATGAAAATGTTGTTATTATTATTATTATATTTGTTTTTTAGTAAAAAATGTCTAAAATGTATTGAATGCCCAAAAAAAAAATTTAGTAAATGTTTTGAACTATATTATCTATAAAAATGTTGTTATTATTATGATTATATTTGTATTTTAGTAAAAAATGTCTAAAATGTATTGAATGCCCTTAAAAAAAAATTCGCCGTAACAGTTCAGCCCCCCCCCCAAAAAAAAATTCTGGCTCCGCCCCTGGCTGCCCCAGGGGATGGTGGTGCTCAACTCTCCTGAGTTCGAATCCCTCATGCTCTCCTATGGCGCCGAATTCGATCCGCCGGAGGTGTTCCAGGACGACACGGCGGCGATTCTCTATTCCTCGAGCATTATGGGGAGGGTGAAGGGGGTGTTTTCAGCCAGTTTCCGGTGAAAATTAACGATGTTAAAAAAAATTAAAATAGTTAACGGTGTTAAACGACCGTTAAGTCGGATGACCTGATTGTTCGAAATTAAGGACTTCAGAGATTTAATTGGACCAACTTCGATTATAGGAATCTATACGTGATAAGGGCTTCTATGTTAGGGACTTATTTGATACTTAACCCTTAATTTAATTTACTCTCAATCAATATTCCGACTAAACTTGCTGCTGACATAGCTAGACTAATAATTGACATAACATAATTGTTTTTGGATGCATGGTGTGATCGGTTGACACAAACAACATCATCTATTATGAAATAATGTCAATTATTCTGCTTGTCACGTGAACAATAAGTTTGATCGAAATCTTAATTGATAGCAAAATCAGATTAATTAAATGAATAGTGTAATAATTAATATTATATGTCAAAATTTGAAACTACGTATATAACATTTGATTTTTTCAATAATTTATAGGCAATTAATCATTTTTTTTTATAAAATCCTCAGATCATCATTTGTCTGCGAAAATTTTTGTACAAAACCCTATCATCAAACTAAATTATAGAAAAACTGTTTTCTAAACATTTTGAAATCAAAATTTAAAAAGACAACCCATGTGAATAGTATTTTATACCTGCAGGTACATCATGGAGCGCTTGACGGTGGGGCGGAGGCTGAGGAGCTTGGTGAGGTGGTAGTCGGCGCCGGGCATGTGGATGCTGCCGTTGGTGCAGAAGATGAGGTGGGTGATCATGGATTTGGGCTGCCCCCACTCCTTGATGGCTTCCTCCGCCGCCTCTGCGCCCAGCTTCGGCACCTGTATCGCCACCATGTCTTGCCGCACGTTCAGCGACGGCGACATATAGGCGGCCATGTTCGGATTTTCCTTCACAAGCTCCTCTGTCAGGTGCGTGTAGCGTTTCTTTATCGTAGAGCTCTCGCCTACAAAAACAAATTACATTGTGCATGAGAGTGGGAATGAGATATATTACTAATTCATTATTAAGATTATTTCGTAATTAGGACATATGAGTTTCTTAATATTCTAATTCTAAGTTAATAAATGCTACTCGTGATTGACTATATATAATCAGATTTATTTTATAACAACTACAATGTAAATTATAATTTTTTGGGTGTGATACAAGTGAGGCGCCTAAATTGTACGATAAATAGCCATTTAGATCACATGTCCAAATATTTTTTGTCTTACTAGTGTTTCGCCAATTTATTCATCATTTTAATAATACTATTATAAAATAAAAAATATTAAAATATAATAAATCCTAATTGATATTTATTACTACTAGAAAGTGAAGTTTAAAATATTAAATACTGAACTTTCGTCCAATTCTGGTTTTGCACACAAACTTTGAACAGTAGCGTGAAAATGACTAAACTTTAAATTTTATCTGTTTTTAATACTAATTCAAATTCCGGTCAAATAACAGGCTAATATGACGTGCCAATATTTGACGTGACGTATTTATTATTAATTTCTTATTGATAAAAAAAGAACACAAAGCAAATAACCAAAATTGTCAATAACTTAATTTATCAAATCATAATAGTAGTATTTTTTTTAATTCTCAAGTTTAAATCAATTTTTTTCTAATTCACTATTACACAACTTATTACTCCAGTATATAAAATATAAGTCATTCAAGTTATATAAATATATATAGTTTATAAAAAAATTAATCTTTAAGTTAATGAAAATTTAATAAACTTTATTACTTAGCTAAATATAATTTTTTATATATTAAGTTATTGATAATTAAAATATTTTTGGCTGACACACTTAAATTCGAAGAATCCCCTTACTATTATTGAATTTATTCAATTAATTAATTCAACTTAAAAAAAAATACTATTGTTTGATTTAATATATTAAATTATTGACAATTTGAGTTATTTACTTTGTGTTCTTTTTTTATTGATAAGAAATTAAATAAAAAATATTATTTTGCCAACTAATTGTCACACAAGAATAAATACGCCACATCAAAATTGGCACACCATATTATATATTAGCTTGGTATTTGGCCGGAATTTGGATTAGTAGCAAAATCAGATAAAATCAAAAGTTTAGTAATTATCACGCCACAATTCAAAGTTTGTGTGCAAAACCAGAATTGGATGAAAGTTCAGTATTTTATGGGCAATTAACCCTTAAAATAAATATATATACCTTATTATGGGATAAACAATTCTTTTAATCAATTTTTTGCTAAAAGTTTGAGTTTAAATGCAAAGAAATAATTATATAACATAAATATGGGCATAATCCATTCTAATTAAAATTACCAAATTAAGCTAGACAAAATAATTGAAATTTGATGAGAAAATAAAAGAAAAAAAAATTGTAAGTGCGAATCTTAAAAATGGGATAAATCCTTTGCCCCACAATTTGCAATTAATGTTACATTCATGTATCAGTAATAAATTCATTGTTTTGTTGATATTTATAAATATAAAAATTATTTATAATAATGAATTCTAACAAAATATTGAAGCTTTTAGTTATAAACTCTAATTCGTGAATAATCAATAAAAAATAAGCAATCATTAATTAACAATAAAATATAATAACCTCCAATATTCTAAATAAGTATTAAATAATTATTGTAAAATAAAATTAGAGTAAGGGGATATGAAATTAAACTAAAAGAAATATTACAACACTAAAAAAGTGAGTTAGAAGATCTCATGTATAAAAATTTAAATTCAAGAAAAATGGTCGCAATTTTAAGAGCGAAACCCCTACTCTAGCCAAAACTTTTTAGTTGTAGGAAAAAATGTCCATGAAGATAAAAATGTGGAAAATATAGCCTTTTTAGTGTTGAAATGACTAAGTTATCCTTACTAATATATTTTGATTAATTAATATTTTACAATTTTTGAAAATATAACAAAATATTAAAAGAGAAATAGTAAAAACAACCTAGATTTTGGGTGAAATCATTGTTCCCCAAGTCACCTTCATTACCAACGACCTTTTCCGGCGACCTCATTCCGGCGGTTTCGCAAGGCGGTCTCCACGGCCGTCTTACTCTCTTCATCTCGTTTTCGGTAAGTTACTTCCTTCTAATTTCATGTATCTTTTGAATTTGTTGTGAGGTTTTTGAAAAAGTAGAATTTCGAAAAATTTGTTGGGAAAATGTTGATAATAGAAAAATATGTTAATCCTCTTTGTAATGATGTTCAAAACCACAAGATCTGTTTGATTTGTTATATTATTAGTGAATATTTATGAAGTTCTTGGTTTTTGATTCGATTTTTTCGCAATGTGTTTTTGGTTACACGCAAAACTGATGGTTACACACAAAAACGATGGTTACACACAATTTCAGAAAATAATGTGTGTAACACTGTTACACACTTTATCGTCATCAATTGTGTGTAACAGTAAGAAATTAACCATTACACACATTATCGTCCGAATTTGTGTGTAACAGTACGAAATGCTTTATTACACACATTATCGATCAAAAATGTGTGTAATAATGGAAATTGCTTACTGTTACACACATTATCGACCACAATTATGTGTAATGGTTCAAACTTCACTGTTACACACATTATCGTTCGAAATTGTGTGTAACAGTACAAAATGCTTTATTACACACATTATCGGCCAAAAAATGTGTGTAATAATGAAAATTGCAGAGGGAGAGCGGCGCGGTCTAAGGCGGTGAAGGCAGCGGCGCCGGTGAAGTCAGCGACGTCTGAAAATCTATGTGGGCTTCCGGTGCGGGTGAAGGCAGCGGCGCGGTCTGAGGCGGTGACGGCGGCGCCTAGGTCAGAGAAGGTGGCGGCAGCAGCGCGGTGGGGCGGAGGCGTGAAGACGGCGGCAAGATTCTAGGGTTTGACTTGGCTGGATCTATGTTCGGGGGAGTTTCCGGCGTGTTCGGTCTGAGACGGTGACGGCGGCGGCCTAGTGGCGGAGGTGTGAAAATGGCGGCTGAATTCTAGGGATTGAGTTTTTTGAAATTTAGATGTAGTAAATTTTTGGTAGTAATTTTATTTGAAGTAATTTTATGTAAAGTAATTTTGTATTTTAATTCAAATATATTAGATAAAACTTTTCAGTTTTCTAAATTCCAGAAAATTTAAATAAGGGTAGAAAAGTCATAAAGGCTACTATTTCCATATTTTGTTTTTGGTGGACAAATTTTCCTTTTGTTATGTGGGATAGGCTAATTGAGCCCATTTACTCCAATTTTAAATTTATAAAGCAAATGGACTCGCGGAAAATTATTGGAAATAACTCGATAAGTTGTGGTTATATATATTTAAAGCGTGTCAAATAAATAGCACTTGCACAACATACCACAATAGGTCGTTTCCCTATTGTTGAATCGTGTATAGGAGTGAATCAAGAAATCCAAGTGGGCGTAGAAACTTTGAATTAATGAATCTAAATAATCAATTATTAATTTAAATAAATATAAAAAAATAATTATAAACTCTAATTGGATAAGTGAACCCTTCTTAATTATCTTTATATAATATTAAAGCATAATAAATTAAAATTAAAAAAAATATAATTAAAAATTATAATAAATTAATAGTGGTACACGATAGTACACACAAAATAGTGGGACAAAGGATCTCACGTGATAATCAATGTGAAATAAGAACTTTTACACGCAAGAAAAAGTCAAATGGAGAATATTATACGGAGTCTATAAATCTTCCATTAAATATAATAAGATTATAAAATCATATATCTCAAATTCAAATCTTTAGAAACACAAAAAAGTTAAGCTACTATTTTTAAAAAGACGAATTTTCCTCCCTTCTCGTCTCTCAAAATACACCGCCAAACTCTCGGTTTCCTTACGTTATATACTACTTGTTAGGGCTGGTAAATCGGTTTCGGTTATCCGGTTAAAACCGTAACCGAACCGAAAAAACCGGTTAGTGGTTAACCGATAACCGGTTTTTACCGGTTCGGTTCGGTTATCGGTTAGGGGTTTTTCTGTTTACCGGTTAATCGGTTTAACCGGTCGGTTAACCGGTTAAACCGAATTAACCGGTTATTAGTACTAAATTAATTAATTTATTTATATTTTATTATATTAGAAATCACAATTCACAAATTAGTGTAGGGTTCACAGTTCACTTCTGCCTCCCTTGCGGCTCCCTTGCTGCTTGCCTCTCTCCCACCATCCCGGCCACCGGCGCGCCGCCGCCTCTTCCCACCGGCCACCGGCGCCTGCGCCGCTGCACCCCCCGTGCTCAGCCAGCAAGCAGACGCAGTAGCACGCTGCACGGCGAATAAGAAGAAAGCGTCTGGCGACTCCGGAGACCCAATCCCCACCGGCGGCAGCGCCTCTCCCCACCGGCGACTCACCCACGTGCATAGTGTCTCTCCGACTGTCCCCAACGACGTAGACCAAGTATGTTACCATTTTTTGGCACAAGATAAGAAAATGTGTTTTGGGAGTGAAGAGCAAACTCATTGCAAGTCTGCAATCCTCTCACGTCTCAAGTTGAATTCTTTTCTTTTTTTGTTGAATTGGAGCATCAGAATTCAGAATGTATTATTTCAGAAGACAAGAACTGACGATTTCAAAATGTCCAAAATGAATGTATTATTTTGTGCCTTTTTTTGCTTAAAAATTGGTTCTTGATCTTTGGAGTTTGGAGTGTGTAATCTGCGTATGCTCATTTGCCTTGTTCAAATATAAAAATTTTAAGTCCCATATTCATATTGATATTGGGATCAAATAAGAAGAGATGAAATATGATTTTGAATGCATAAAGTTCACGAATGCAAAAGTTCACGAAATATGATTTTGAGTGGTCAGTTTGTTAAGCTGATTCTGAATGCAAAAGTTCACGAATTAACCAGCATTTTCTATCAAATTTAGAAATTGGGCATTAATCGGTTAATACCGGTTAACCGATTAACCGGTCCGGTTAACCAGACCGGTTAATCGGTTAACCGAAGTATTAACCGGTTCGGTTATCGGTTATGAAAAAAGTCCTTATCCGGTTCCGGTTAACCGATAAATCGGTTCGGTTAAAACCGAACCGGACCGATTACCGGCCCTACTACTTGTTGCTAGGGATGTCAATAGGGTCAATCTATCAGATTTCGGACTAACTCTATTGAGTTACGGGTTATTCAGGTGCGGGTTAATCGAGTTGAAAAAAAAAAATCGGCTTAAAAACTTTCAATTCTAACTTTAAATGTTCGGGTTTCGAACTAGCCCATCAAGTTAGTCGAGCTCAAAATTTTATTTTTTAAAAAATTAACAAATATATTTCTCTGGACAATATTATATTTTTAATAAATAAATATACGTATAAATAAGTAAAATTTCAACATCGACTTACATAATAAAGATATAAAGATGCAATATTTTAGGCAGCATCATGTATGCTATACTGATTGATTTGATTTATTTACCGGTTGAGGGTCTACCCAACTCTTCATCGTTTTTTTTATGTTAAGTATTGTATTAAAAATACAGAGAAGTGAAATGATGAGACTTTATAATATTTTATTATTTTTTAATTTTTATATCTAAATATTTTATGTTAAATATTCGGGTTTCGGGCTAGCCCATCGAATTAGTCGGGCTGATCCTATCGGGTGTCGGGCTATTCGATTACGGGCTAGTCGGGTTATAATTTTTATCGAGTTGAAAATTTTCAATTTTAATTTTTTGAATTGACGGGTTAATCGGGTCACGGGTTTCGAATTGAATTGACATCCTTTTAGTTGTACTCTTAGTTGTACACATATTTTTGATAAGATTCACTTCTATTCACTTCTATAAATAGAAGTGATCGTGATAAACATTTCTTCCTCTAAAGGCAGCCGCAAATATAGAAGGAAAAGTTTAGTAAGTGTGATCATGATAAACATTTCTTCATTTAAACGCCGCCGCAAATACAAAAGGAAATCTTTATTTTAATAATTGCATACAATAAATATGCCAAACATACTTACATTTTCAATTTTAATTACTATTTCTTTTTTTTTAATTAATGTAAAATTTGAATTTTGTGCCCGAATAAAAATTTAGAATATATTTGTTCCTAAATAAATACCAGAAATTTATTGTGTGATATTTTTTATATAAGCTAGTTATGACGAAGAAGAAATGAGATGATATTTCTACGTTCACGTAATAAAAATTCCCTCGTTTACATAGGATAAAATGTTGCGGAAATCTAATTCAAACCAAATTCTAAAAAATTCAAAATTTATATACTAATTAATTAAAGAAAGTGTATATTAATTAAAAGTAAAAATTTAGATACATTTCGTGTATTTTCATTAAAAAATATTAACTATTTTGGCTACCATAAATCTTCACAACTAAAACTTAGCAATTGGGGATCTTTTATTGTCTTCTAGCGTGACATCTTTTATTATTAGTAGATGATTGATATATATGTGGCAATAATAAATATTTATAATTTACGATTTATGTAAGAAAAATAAACATTAATTTTGCACAATCTTAAACTCTTAAGAATGTCACTTGTTCTTCATCTATGTACGTAATAGATAATATCATACAAATTGATAATAGATGATAATTAAATATATAATTTCACACAAAGTGACAATAGAGGATGTTAAATAAAAACTTAGGGGTGCATCCAAAACTGAAATTTAATTTATAAATTAATATAATTAGAGATTTATAATGCACAAAAACTTGGGTGCAATCGGGTTGCACCCGCACTCAAATCCTGATCCACATCTTGATTCGAATCCGCATTCTGGCCTAAATCGTATAAATAACACTATTCAGTTATACAAATGACACTGTCTATAATTGACACTATTTGATTATATACTATATAACACTATAACATGTCATTTATACACAATGTCATTTGTATAACCGAATAATGTCAATTATAGGCAGTATTATTTGTATAATTAAATAGTGTAATTTACACAATTCGAGTTAGGATGTTAATTCGCGTCAGGATACGGATCAGGATCTGAATGCGGGTGCAACCCGATTGTACGGTGCAACCGGTTGCACCCAAGATCAGTACCTCTTTGTAATAATGTAGCTATAAAGTCCTCATTAATTTCTAGCTGCATTAATTGCTGCTCGACTTTACCATATGTCAACTTCGATGCTTCGGTCGAAGATGTGTGGCTATACATGGGTTAATATTTCAGCGATATTGGAAGTGGTTAATTGGCTACGAAGAAATTAGAACCATAAGCTAACAACACTAAATAATGTCAACGTTTCAAAAAAAAAAAAAAACACTTAAGTAATGTCAAACTAGTTGGTTACATATGACGATATATAGAACCATAATTTAACAAAATCAAATAATATAAAACTAAAGTTTAACTTAATACGAGGACATAATCATCATAACCTAACAAAACTAAGTAAGACTTATATAGTTTGCATCTTTAGCTTAACGAATTCCAAACCTTGTTTTTAGAACTAAAAGTTGTGTTAAATGGTATAAAAACTTGCACTTGCTACATTCGATGCGAACTAAGTAAACATTTGCTCATATGCAATAGCCAGCATATATGACACTTATTTTCCTTAATGTGTCCATCTTTTATATACGGTCTAGCTAGGCTACATTTTCGCATCGAAAAATTTAAATCAAATTACTATTGCTCGCAAGTATTGTCAATTATTCACGATGCAAGTATTAAGTTTTCACTCACAAGATTAACAAGCTGCCATATACTTAAGTAATAAAAAATTAAAGCTCTGGCACTATTTCATTAAATAGGTAGAACCATACAAACGTTACATGAATACCAAGGAAAATTATCTTTAGAATTTCGTTTGTGGCCAATTGCTTATAAATTAATAAAATTTCATCATATTATGGTTTTATATAGTATTAATTTTCAAATTTAGCATGGTAATTATTGGACTATTAATTTAATCTTATTTTGATGCTAATTGGGATTACGACCAAATTTACTGCTGACAAGCCTGACATGATTAGTCGATAATTGATGTGGTATAATCGTTCTTAGGTGGCAATTAGTTTAAACGATCGACATCATTTCTTATGAAATAACGTCAAAATATTCAAAATATTCTATTAACTATATCAACAATAAGTTTGACTGAAAATTTAGAACAACATTTTAGACATCTCAATACTTTTATACAAGTTACCAAAAAGGCTGGTTTAGCTATTAATAGTAAGAAAATAAAAATTTTTCAAACTAAAATAAAATTTTTAGGACTTTTTATTGAAAATAAAATAATTACTCCAATCGAAAGAGTTATACTCGTTTTGGAAACTCCAGGACTTGACGATTTTCATAGATTTGAAATCTTTAATTTCAAATTACAAAAAGCTAAACAAAGCTTAAAAGCCTTTGAATCTCAAGGTTCTTACATATCCGCTGCAACAATAATATTTTTTATGCTCCATATGATTATGTTATTTTAGATAGCAATCGTGCTAACTACTTTAAAAAATTAAAACTGATTGATAGTTAATTAAAATTAAATCAATAATCTAATAATTACCATGCTAAAAATTTTAAAATTAATTTATAAAATCAAAATTTGATAAAATTACTAATTACAAGTAATTAATTCCAATTTTCTTACCCTTTTTTAGGCTCCCGAGAAAATTCTATATATGGAAAATAAATTTTCCATATACTTTTTCTTCGAGTATGATTCATAAATTTATTGGAAAGTAGACTCATCAACATGCAATTTAGGGAAAACAATCTCGAGTGGAAATTTTTGTAGAATTTCTTGATCCAAAGAATAGTAGTAAAATAAAAGCAAAACGAAGCAATTTATAACGAATTAAAGAAATAGAAAATCTTACACATGCGCTTAAATGTCCGTTTAACATCGGCCATATGTTCACTGTTTGTGACACGGAAGTAGGAATCAGGAAACGTGCTCTGCTCGACACAATTCGGCGGCACGGCGGTGCCGATTGACAACACGGTGGCTGGACCCTCGGCCCGCTGAGCACGGCGGATCTCCTCCACGGTCGCCATCTTTGTTACCGGAAAAGTGTCGTTTGCGGACATAGTCGAATGAGAGGAGCTGTAATGGTATAAGAGAATTGTGTATTAAAAGTTAAGAGGGGACTTTAAAATATATGAGGTGTTGGGTTGAGCTGTAAGCATTTTAAAATAGCTTCTAAGTTATTTAGACTGATTGTGATTCTAGTGATAGCAACAGCTTGATCAATGCTCAGCTTCTAAGTAGAAGTTTATAATATTTTGAAAAGTATTTAATAAAATAAACTTTTAAATAATTTATAAATTATAAAAATAGATTTCAAGTGCTTATAAACTCCCTAATTTTACCATAGTTTATTTTTGCATTATCTATGAACAACAAATATTTTATAAAAATAACTCAAGTAAGTTAATTTGTTATTTCTTCATATACCTTTCAAATTTTATCTTTTCTATATTTTTTTCCCTCCGTATCACAATTCACTTTATAACTTATAAGCTCAATTATTCAAATATTTTGACAATTTATAAGTTCATGAGATATTACTCCATGGCCCACCTTCATAGTCTTTTATTCTTTTTTGGGATGTCCTAATTTATAGTCAATTTTTTAAATTAAATTCAAATTAAGTATTTTTTACTAAAATAATCCCATTAAAATTTATAAAAAATCACAATTTATACTTCTTGTCTTTCAATAAATATAATCAAACATAGAATAAATAAGGGCAAAATTAAATCATTACATATAATTTGTACTTCTAAAAAAAATATTAATTGTATTTTCTTAATATGTGTAAAAAAATAAAATGGACTATGAAGGTGAGACAGATGGAGTACATCTTATAAGTTCTTAAAATATCTTATAAACTCTTTAAAATAAGTTTAGCCAAACACCTTCTTTCTATATAATTAAGTTACATGGTTTGAAAAGAATATTTACTAGTATAATTTTTTTTAGACTGAAGAAAATACTTATATTATGTAATATCATCAGCAACAATATCCCTAAGCCATCTAGTGAAATCTCTAGTCCAGCATATATATTCTATACACCCACTAGGAAACTTGGCCAGACCATGGGCCGCCATATTAGCCTCTCTTTACACATGTTTGATTATATGAAGAAGGAAATTCTCACGAGTAATATGAACAATCTCTTTCAAGCCATCCGGTAAGCACCTCGAATCTTCATCCTCGCTCACCATAGCTCTCGCAGCTAGCAGCGAATCAGTGTAAATCTATATCGGAGTAATCTCATGCTCAACACATACAATGATCCCTTATTTACTGCCATTATTTCAGCCATCATAACAGTCGAAGGAGGCCTCAGCCTCCTCACGGCAGCCACAACAATCTCACCGCCGTGGTTTCTGATAATAACACCCACACCATACTCTCTCTTTGTTGGGTTAAACTTCGCGTCTACATCTGCCCCGAAGTCGCCCACGGCTAGGCCTCCTCCAATGTTTCTGCCCCAGTTTAACCCCTATAATTATATGAGTGTGTTGGTGCAGTGGTAGAGTGATTAATATTTGAAGTCAGACGTCTTAAATTCGATTCTTCACCACCACACAATCTTTAAAAATTTATGTCTTCACAACTAAATATTGTAATATTTATTCGGTTATAGAGAAAAAGTTGAATAATAAACCCATCTAGCATATAATCTTGAATAGGCCGGGATGGGTTTTAATTAGAGAAAAAGTTGAATAATAAAGCCACCAAGCCTATAATCTTGAAATAGGTATATATATAAATAGCCTGACCAACAAGGTAAGTAGAGTACGGAGTCATCTCTATCACCGTAAAACATAGAGTATAATATTATCAGTATGATACAGAACCCAAATTTTATGAAATCAAAATAAAAAATTTGACGTGTGTATTATCCTATGATTGAGTGATTAATGTTAGAGTTAAATGTTTTAAGCTTAAGTTCATGTGTGTATTGGCCTATGATTGAGTGATTAATGTTTGAGTTAAAGGTGTTAAGCTTATTTAAGTTCATCGTAACGTAGTTTTTAAATTTAATTATTATTTACTTGTTATTTTATATAAAAAAAATGATCAATGAAAATATATAAATAAAACTTTAGATCTTCCTTTAATTTTGTTTTAGAAAATTTGAGTTTTATTTTATTGAACTATGGACTTCAATATATATATTATCCACATGTCCATGCATAATTAAATAGAAATTGTATTATGTACAGTAAATTCAGACTTATCTGTGAAGTATTGTTGTGTATAAATGTTCCCTGAAATAAATAAATATTCTATCCGTCCCATAAATAATGGCCTGTTTTTTTCTTTGGGTTGTCTCACAAATAATGACTTGTTTCCTTTATCAGAAATAATTAGGGCTTATTTACTTCTTAATTAACTCTTGTATTTTAAAGTTACTTAATCCTAAAAAAAGGTAAAAATCGGGCACCTCTCTCTTGCTCTCTATTTCGCTCTCTTCGAATTTGGGGAGACTTCATCAAAAACCCTAGTTTCCACCTTGTTAGGTCCGGAGGGTCTCAAATAGATGTATGGGGGAAGGAATACACCTATGGGCTATTTTTAAGAAGTAAGAACGAAACTTCAAATACAAACTGACTCAACCTGTTTACTGAAAAGAGTTTTGACAAAACAAGGATGACGACTGATACTGAATACTCTTTAGTAAGGAGTTATCAGTTAAGTCAAAGACTTTAACTGATACACGTAAGACTTCAGTCGAGTTTGATAAACAGAGATATGTTAGAATCTTACTGACTATCAGAAGATAGATCAGTTAGACTGATAACACACGTAACGGAAAACTTTTGTTTCGAAATAGCCTATGATATTAATCATGTTGTCAATCGTTAAGTTTCTCTTTACGATTAATCAGTTTTCAGTTTATGAAGGTAAGAGCACAAGTAAAAATGTAAGTATTGAAAGCTGTAAATAACACAAGGATTTTTACGTGATTCGGAAAACACTTCCTACATCCACGGTCGGTTGATCAGACCAACAACTTCACTGGACAAGTGCTTACGGGTGCACAACAAACCTGAACGTGTGCTTGCGGGTGCACACATACCGAGACGACTGAAGATCCTATCTTCAGTACCAACACACTGGGTTGGATTTCTCACTCCTAGCGCACACTGGGCACTAAGATCTCACGGAGACAGAACACTGGTCTGAATTTCTTTTCGACACAAACACTCAATTATATTAGTCGAAGAGAGGTTTGAAAACTTGCCAACTAAACCACAAAGAACAAGTTCTTTGTAGTCAGTTTCACCTAGGCTTTGGATATACAATATTTGCCTAAGTTCTAAGAGAATGTATGTAATCAGCAATGACTGATTTTTGGCTTTGTGATTCTCTTCTTCGATTCAAACTTTGGGGAGGCTTGGTTTTGCTGAGTAACGAATTCGGCAGCATTTCAGCTTATGTCGTTGAATCGGTGAAGATTGAAGTGATCCTCGAGTGCTATTTATTGGAGACGTCTTGAATAGATCCGTTGGGGGAGATTGTCTTCAAGATTTTTTCCGTTAGAGAGTAATTCGAACTTGGGCTGAGGCTTCAATCTTCGAGGTTCCTTGTTTGGTGAGAACGGCTACTTTGAAGAGCAGGAGATGCGACATCTCTGAAAAAGTAATCACCAAAAAGGAATGGCCTTTGTAGAGAAAGGACGATCCTAAAATCTCTACATTTAATGCGGCTGTACTTTTGGAGTGTGTAGTTTCCTTTCAACGTTGGAGATTCAGTCCGAGGAAGAATGTTTAACTGATACATGACTTTAGTATCAGTCCGCTGAATCCACGTGGCGCGCATTAAGTAATCAGTCGAAACTGATCCTTCGACTGATAAGTCAAATGTCAATATTTGACTTTGCCTTAATCGTTACATCAGTCGGCATCTTCAGTCTTCAGTCTTCAGTCCTTCGTTCTTCAGTCTTCAGTCTTTAGAACAACAACTAAACTAGAGAAAGAACTCTAACACTTGAGTTCGAACAATTCTAGTCTATTACAATTGAAACCTATTGATTTTGGTATCATCAAAACTAGGATTAGGATATTTCATTAAGTTCCCAACAATTTCTCCATTTTTGATGATGCCAAAACCACACAATAGTTCTAAGCAAGAAAAAGACTGAACTCAAAGCACAAGTTATTAAACAGGATGAATATTATTCCCCCTTAACAATAGAACCTAAAACTTTCACTTTGAAGAAAGGACACAACAGTTCAAAGAGACTGAACGAAGGCAAAACTGAAAAGCATTAATCAGAGCCTGGACAAAAAGTTATTATCTTCAGGTTGAGATAAAAAAGAAGTTCTTTTCATTAAAATAACTGATGAGAAATCAGTTGAGGTACAGAGCAAGACATACAAGGGAGTAAAAACAACAAAGAAAAACACATGGAAACCTACGGACTCCAGCAGTCTGCTTGTTTGCGCCTTGAACTTCTTTGATCTTCATCTTCATCTTCATGTTCCTAAGCTTGTTCCTTTCACACTTATTTTCCATTGACTTGAGGTCTTACTAGAACGTCATCCTTAAAACTTCTGGTGATCCTTTTGCTTTACCATCTTCAGTCTTTCGAGAAGATGCAGAGAACCAACTTTGAGAAGGTTTTTCTCTGACTTCTACTTTCCCCCTTTTTGGCAACATAAAAAAGAGAGCTGATGATGAAAGCTATGATCAGATGGTACCCAACTCCTAATCTCAAAAACTAGTGAGAGGATTCGAGAAAAGGATGAGTCCAGAGATGCAGAAGAGGAAGACACCAGTGGAAAGGGAGATGAGAAGGAAGACGGAGAAGTGAAGGAAACGGAGAGGTGAACGAGGCTGCCTTAGAGGTGAAGGAGGCTACCTTAGAGGGAGGAGGAGAGGCTTATGAAGAAGAGAGATGGGACTAGGTTGGAGAAAGAGGGAGAGTACAGAAGATGGGTGTGAGAAGGGAAAATCGAATCAGTGACAGTCGTGAGGACTAACACTGTCGATTTGCCGGCACGAGGTCTTTGAGGAAAGGACCATGTGTGGCTGGTGATGCTGGCAGACAACGAGAGAGAGCTCGTTGTTGTTGCATGCCATGGAGGTGAGCAAGAGATGTGAAATAAGCTTGATAACCTCCTGAAGCTTAGAAGCTTCTTGGAGCCAGGCATTAGGAAAGAAGACACTCGTGTCGCTGGATATAAGTGAGGGTAGAAACAAGCTTGACGTCGGAGAGACGTTGAGATCCAGTGGAAGGGTCCTGTAAAGACCAAGTGTGTGAGCGTCATTTTTCCACTCCATGACTTCGTTGTCATTGAACTCTCCTTGGTCGGAACGGAATTCTTCTGCAACTTTTGAAAGTATGAAATTCTCACAGAGAATGCTGTGAGAGATGTTAGTTGATGAAGAAAACAATTGAAGACATCGAGGCATATATAGACTATATTTTCAAGACAGAAGATGAAAAAGTTTTTCGAAAAAGGTGCCTAAAATCTTTTTGAAGAAAAATTTCATGTCCGCCGTCACTGCAGATGACGGAAGGTTCAAAAGGTAAGAAAAATCATTGCATTTTATCAAATCAATGAGATTTTCAAGATTTTCATTTCAGAGGCAAAAATGTTGGAAATAGTTTAAGTAAAGGATCAGGACAAGTTAAAGCAATTTTTAAATCTTCTTAAAAGTACTTGTCCTTCACGGATATTTCATTTTCCAACAATCGATTAATGTATTTTGAAACAAACTGATCAGCTAGAGAAAGATTTTTGAAGACTATCAAAGACTCATAACTGAATTAACTGATTTCCACAGGGTAAGTTGAAGATACTTACTGATCGACTGAACATTGTAGTCAGTCGATACCACTGTTTCTGGTTGACTTATAAGAATAAGTTCCCCTTCAGATGAAGACTCATCTTTTTTTATTTCCACGTCAGCAGTTGAGGAGCACCAGTTAGCTGAGCAACAGTCATCGTGACTGCAGTTCAGTTATTCAAACACAGCATCATCCTTCAGGATTGATAAGGCCGATCCTTCCACAAAGATCGTTGAACCTATCTTCAGGCAGAGCTTGGGTCAGCAAGTCTGCTCTCTGAACTGCGGTTGGAATCCATTCAACAGAGACATTCTTCTTTTCCACATGATCACGAATGATGTGATGTCGGATTGCAATATGCTTGACTTTTGTGTGATGAACTGGATTATGTGAGATTGCAATAGCACTGGAGCTATCGCAAAAGATTGGGACTTCTTTTTCTTTGATCCCATAGTCCTTCAGTTGTTGGACTAGCCCTAGGAGTTGTGAACAACAGCTTCCCGCAACAACATATTCAGCTTCAGTTGTGGAAGTGGCGACTGAAGTCTGTTTTTTTGAAAACCAAGAGATAAGTTTGTTGCCTAGGAATTGACAAGTTCCCGAAGTTGATTTGCGATCAATTTTGCATCCTGCAAAATCAGAGTCTGAGTATCCGGAGAGCTTGAAGTCGTCATGAGCTGGATACCACAATCCTAAGTTGGGTGTGCCTTTGAGATATCGCAAAATTCATTTTGCTGCATCCATATGAGCTTCATTTGGATCTGACTGATATCTTGTACAAACCCCGACTACATACGCGATATCTGGTCTGCTAGCAGTTAAATACAGTAATGACCCAATGATTTCTCTGTATTTGGTTGAAGATACAGATTTTCCTTCCGATCCTGGATCTACCTTCCAGTTTGTGTTCATTGGAATCAGTTCCTTGGCGTACTTCGACTGATTAATCAGTATTCCTTCTCTGGTCTGCTTGACTTGTAGTCCAAGAAAGAAATTAATTTCTCCCATCATGGACATCTGAAACTTCTTAGTCATAATGTCAACAAACTTCTTGCACATCCGTTCGAATTTGGATCCGAAGATTATGTCATCGACATAAATTTGAACAAGTAGGAGATCTTCTCCTTCTTTCAGAGTGAACAGGGTTCTGTCAACAGATCCTTTCTTGAATCCTCGTTCTACTAGATACTCAGAAAGAGTATCATACCATGCTCTTGGAGCTTGTTTCAATCCATAGAGCGCTTTCTTCAGCTTGTACACCTTTTCTGGTCCAGCAACCTCAAAACTCGGAGGTTGTTCCACATAGACTTCATCGGTGAGCACTCCATTGAGAAATGCGCACTTCACATCCATTTGGTGTACTTTGAATCCTTTGTGAGTGGCAAAGGCTAAGAAGTGCCTGACTGTTTCCAGTCTTGCAACAGGTGCAAAGCTTTCATCGTAGTCGATTCCTTCTTCTTGACTGTACCCTTTGGCTACTAGCCTTGCTTTGTTTCTCACCACGTGACCTTCTTCATCTTTCTTATTTTTGAAAATCCATTTCAAACCAATCACTTTTGCATCATCTAGTCGATCCACCAGTTTCCAAATTGAATTCCGATTGAATTCATTGAGTTCTTCTTGCATTGCGATGATCCATTGAGTAGACTTTAGAGCTTCTTCAGTGTCCTTGGGCTCTGTAGATGATAAGAAACAGCTGAAGTTCTTGTCTTCATTGATGCAGTTTTGGTTTATGTCGTAGACGAGGTTGCACATTGATCTTCGAGTTTTTACACCATCTGATGGTTCTCTGATGATGTTCTCCTTTGAGTGGAGTTCAAACCATCGTCAATACTTTTTGATTTCTTCTAGCGAGGGTGGAGGTTCTTCAGTCAAAATGGTTTTGAGTCCTTCAAAAGTTTCTCGAGCAGGGGAGTGTTGAACTGGTATTACTGCAGCAGGTTCAACTTGTTCTTCAACTGTCGGAGTTCCCCCTTGACTGATTGAAGGATTATAGCCCCAATAGGATCGTTTCTCGGATATCTTAATTCACCATACAACGATTAATCCCTAACATGCTCCTATGAATTTAAGTGCTGCACATTGGAGTTAGAAACACTTACTTGAGAATTGTATGCAGAGGTTGTCGATGATTGAGTTGAAAGACTCCAGTTCTGATCTTCTGAACTGTATCCCACTCAACTTTCACCGTTGGATGGACAACGAGCTGTAAGAGTTCCCAAGGAGAAATCGGCCTTCTCAAAGTTGGCGCCCCTCTGCTGATCTCTCGAAAATATCGTGTGTGTCTTTCTGAGAGCAGACAACTGTATTTAAATACAAAATACAGTCCTAGGGCACCTATAACTTTGATGGGCGAAAATTCTCCTAGTAGGGCACAGGAGACTTTGGGCCAGTCCAGGGACCAGATACAAGGAATAAAGATGGGCCTCTAATGAATTAATTTCTATGATCAACCCAGATCATAATTAATTCATAAGTATTAATTCATTCCACTAGAGAATCAATACTGACTTACCCCTTTATTGCCGGTGATGAGTCGGGGCTTGTATTTAGACTTATTAAATCTCCATATTTAAAATATCCGACATCCATTAATTAATTAGAGCTCTGAAAGTTTAAATTAATTAATCTCTTTGTAATCCTTAAGCAGTACCACTCAAAACTTATTATTGCGTCTGAACTTAATCAACCTGCAGGGTTTAACGCAATAAACCTTGTTGAGCTCCTTAAGGGGATGTCATTATCCTATACCGGATACGGGTACTAATATAGATAATCAAATATCATATATTAACCGCTATCACCCAAGAAGCAGAGTACTCAAGATACTACATAACTCTCACCCATAGTAGGTCAAAGTGATATACGATTCAACATATATATTTGAAATCTTATTAGTATTAAGATTCTATTAAGTCACCGAGATCTTGATTCTTCACTTATGTCAGATAGAAGAATACATCTCACTGAGATCCTATCAATACGTTATGTTAGGTCCGGGGGGTCTCGAATAGGTGTATGGGGGGGGAATACACCTATAGACTATTTTTGATCTATCTACCAACCTCAATCAGAGGGATCTCAGTCAGAGATAGAAAAGAAACTTTACAAGCAAACAAGACACCTGTTTAACCGAAATTAGTTTTGACCAACAGGGTTGACGACTGATACTGAATGCTCTTCAGTAAAGAGTTATCAGTTAAGTCACAAGAACTTAACTGATCCACGTAAGGGCTTCAGTCGTGTTTGCAAAGATAGAGATGATATCTCTCTTCCTTACTATCAGAGGATAGTTCAGTCAGATTGATATCACATGCAGCGGAAATTAAACTTAGTTTCGAATAGCCTCGGTGGAGCAGATAGTTGGATTACGGTTTCTCTAGCTGTTAGTCAGTGTTCAGTTTTATCAAATGAAATAGCACAGTTATGAAAGTAAAACTGAAAGCTGTAAATAACACAGAGACTTTTACGTGGTTCGGAAAAACTCTTTCCTACATCCACGGCTGGTTGATCAGACCAACAATCCACTCCGCAAGTGCTTGCCTGGTGCACTACAAACCGTAAACTGAAGATAAACTCTCTTCAGCACCTACACACCTCGCGTAGGGTTTCCCCACCTACACACCTCGCGTAGGATTTCAGCACCTACACAGCTCGCGTATGATTTCCCTGCTAAGCACACCTCGTGCTCAGACTTCCCTTTCAGAGTTCAGGGTACCTTCCTGAATCTCCGAGTCACTCAAACACTCTTATGGAGGAGAGGTTTAAACGAGTGCCAACTATACTTACAAAGAACAAGTTCTTTGAAGCAAGTTTGACCTTTGGCTTCTGGGTACACAGAATATATGCCTAGGGTCTAAGAGAATGTATGTAATTAGTAGTGGCTGATTTTGGCTTTGGAATTCTCTTCTTCGATTCAAGCTTTGAGCAGTTAAGCTTTGGGCTGAGTAGCTATTTCGGCAGAGCTTCAGCTTATGTTGTTGAATCGGTGAAGATTGAAGTGATCCTCGAGCGCTATTTGTAGGAGAACTCTTGAATAGATCCGTTGGCGTAAATCGTCCTCAAGATTTCTTCCGTTGGAGAGCAATTCGAATTTGGGCTGAGGCTTCAATCTTCGAGGTTCCTTGTCTGTGTGGAAACGGCTCTCTTTGAATGACAGGAGATGTGACATCTCTGAAAAGTAACCACCAGATAGGAATGACCTCTGCAGAGATAAGATATTGAGATATCTCTGCATTTAATGCGGCTGTACTTGAGCGTACGTGGCTTCCTCAGAACGTTGGAAGATCAGTCCTAGGAGGAATGTTCAACTGATACTTGACTTTAGTATCAGTCTGTGGCACGCATTAAATAATCAGTCTTCAACTGATTCTTCAACTGACACTTCAGTTGGTAACTCGAGTCTTCAGTCTTCAGTCTTCAGTCTTCGACACCGCAACTAAACTAGAAACGAACTCTAACACTTGAGTTCAAAACTATTCTAGTCTATTACATTTAAGTCCTATGAATTTTGGTATCATCAAAACAAGGGTTAGGATATTCCACAAGGTTCCCAACACGTTATGACGTACCAGTATAGACAAGTAGTCAAGACAAACTCCTTCCATCTATACAGCAGCCTAAACCAACGACTCGTCCCAGAGTCATTTCGGTTGTGATCATTTTATATCTCTTAAGGTTATTCCAATTATATGGTCTTCTGTTATCTACAACACACCATATAATCTACTTATATAGAGATAAAGAACATACATATGCAATCATGAACACAATCAGATAGGAGATTAAATAGTGAACACAAGAATCATTGTATAAAAGCATAAAACGTTCTTGATTTCAGTATACAAATCCAACACTGATGCCATCTGTAGTAACTCCAATCGGATCTTCAGACCTTTGACTGATCTTCTGATACTGAAGTTTTTCAGTATCCTCTTCTTTTCCTGGTCCCCACACCAAAACTGTAGAGGGTTCGGTGCTTTTCATTTCAGTTCTGGAAACTTCAGTGTTCTCAGCACTTCTTTCAGTTTCTTGTATCCTGAAATCATCAGTAGACTCGTCAAAAATAACATGTGGTGTTTCTTCCACACAAAGAGTTTGAGAGTTAAACACTCGATAGGCTTTGCTGGATCGTTCAGTTCCAGAGTATCCAAGAAAAATTCTTGGATCAGCCTTGCTATCAAATGTGTTTTAACTTCCTTTTGTCATTGTTCAGTCTTCAGTCTTCAGTTCTAGACAATAAAAAGACTGAGCTCATAGTACAAGTTCTAAACAAGGGGTGAAAGCAGTTCCCCCTTAACAATAGAACCTAAACAACTTGTACTTAGAGCAAGAACGAAAACAGTTCTAAACACAGAACTTAAAGAAGACAGAAAAACCATAAATCAGAGCCTGGACAAAGAGTTATTGTCTTCAGGATGAGATCAATAAGAAGTTCATTTCATTAATAAGACTGATAAGCCATCAGTCGAGGTACAGAGCAAGACTTACATTGGAGTAGTAAAGAAAAATAAAAACATCATGGATAAACCATGGACTCCAGCAGTCTGCTTGGCTGCGCCTTGAACTTCTTGATCTTCATCTTCTGTCTTCGTGTCTTCAATGTTCCTAAGCTTGTTCCACTCTCACTTGTTTTCCGTTGAATTGAGGTCTCTTCTGAAACGTCATCCTTTTAACTTCTGGTGATCCTTTGCTGTTCCATCATCAGTCAAGAGTTAGAGGACAGGGAGCAACCTCAAGAAAAGGTTTCTCTCTGACTTCTGACTTTCCCAACTTTCCCCCTTTTTGGCAACATCAAAAAGAGAGATGACGATGGAGGCAATGATCAGACGGTACCCAACTCCGAGTCTCAGAAGTTCGTGAGAAGATTTGAGAACAGAGTGAGTCCGGATAAGCAGAAGAGGAGGACGTCAGTTGTGGGGTGAGGAGATGAGGGAGACGGAGAAGTGGAGGAGGACAAGAAAACGTAGAAGGCGGAAGATAGAAGAAGGCTGCCTTGGAAGAAGGAGAGGGCTGCCTTATGAGGAGAAGGATCAGGTTGGTGTATTGGAAAGAAGGAGAGAAAGGAGGGAAGGGTGTGAGAAGGAAGAATCGAAGCGGTGGCAGCTGAGAAGACTAACACCGTCGACTCGCCGACCTAGGGTCTGTGAAGAATAGACCCGGTGCGGCTGAAGATGCCGGCCAACAACAAGAGTGATCTCGTTGTTTGTTGCAAGCCAGGGAGGAGCACGAGATATGCGATACTGTATATCTCCTCCAGAAGCGGTGAAGCTTCTTGGCGCCAAGCATGAGAATGAAAGACACTCGCTTCGCTGGATACAAGTGAGGGTAGAGCAAACTTTGACGTCGGAGAGACGTTGAGATCCAGTGGAAGGGTCCG
Organism: Salvia miltiorrhiza; assembly: GCF_028751815.1. Classification (NCBI taxonomy): domain Eukaryota; kingdom Viridiplantae; phylum Streptophyta; class Magnoliopsida; order Lamiales; family Lamiaceae; genus Salvia; species Salvia miltiorrhiza. Next base: position 10,140,475 of record NC_080388.1, read on the forward strand.
GTGAAGACCAAGACTATGAGCGTCATTCTTCCACTTCATGACTTTGCAGTCATAGATTTCTCATTTAGTCGGAACAAATTTTCTCTGCAACTTTTGAAACAATTGAAAATTTTTCTCACAGTGAAGGCTGTGGAGAGTTGTTAGTTGATGCAGAAAAATCGTGAAGACAGCATGGTGTATAAATAGACAAGAAGTGAACCATGTAGAAGATGAAAAGGTTTTTCGAAAACTGTGCCTAAAATGCAATTGAAGAAAAAATTTCGCGTCCGCCGTCACTGCGAGGGACTTTGAAAGGCATCATTACATATGTCATGTCAGTGAGCGTTTCAAGAAATTTTATTGCAGAGGCAAAAAGGTTGGAAGGATTTTTGGCAAAAAGATCAGGACAAGTTCAATCAAAACAGATTTTCTCTTTTTATAAAAATCTTGTCCTTTTCGGATATTCCATTTTCCAACAATTTCAACAATCAGTTAAAGTTTTTTTGAAAGAAACTGATCAGTCAGAGAAAAGGTTTTGAACTAAACACTTAAAGCCCTAAACTGAAATAACTGATTTTTGAAAAGGTAAGCATTTAAAATACTTACTGATCAACTGAACATAGTAGTCAGTTGATACCACGTGATCCTGGTTGAATCATCAGGATGTCTTCTTTTTCAGATGAGCATTTGGACTTCATTGCTGTCGGCGATCGTAGAAGCAGTTGGTTGACCACCAGTCAGCAAGACTGTTTGAGAAAATCTTCAAACACAACATCACTCTTCAGGGTTGATGAGGCCGATCTTTGCACATAGATCATTGAACCTCTCTACTGGAAGAGCCTTGGTCAGCAGGTCCGCTCTCTGAATAGCAGTGGGAATCCATTCCACAGAGATATTCTTCTTTTCGATATGATCACGAATGAAGTGATGTCGAATCTCAATGTGTTTGACTCTGGTGTGATGAACTGGATTCTGGGAGATTGCAATAGCACTGGAGCTGTCGCAAAAGATAGGAACTTCCTTTTCCTCGATCCCATAGTCCTTTAGTTGATGGACTAACCACAGGATTTGTGAGCAGCAGCTTCCGGCAGCAACATATTCAGCTTCAGTTGTAGAGGTGGCGACTGAAGTCTGCTTCTTTGAAAACCAAGAGATGAGCTTGTTGCCTAGGAATTGACATGTTCCGGAGGTTGACTTGCGATCAAATTTGCATCCACCGAAGTCGGAGTCTGAAAATCCAGTGAGCTTGATGTCGTCGTCTGCTGGGTACCACAATCCTAAATTGGGTGTGCCCTTGAGATATCTCAGAATCCGCTTAGCTGCATCCAAATGAGCTTCCTTAGGATCTGATTGATATTTTGCACAAACCCCGACTACAAATGCGATATCTGGTCTGCTCGCAGTCAAATACAGCAACGATCCAATGATTTCTCTGTACTTCTTCGAAGAGACAGAGCTTCCTTCTGAACCTGGATCAACTTTCCAGTTTGTGTTCATTGGGATCTTGACTGATTTCATGTGCTGAATACCGAACTTAGCTATCAGCTCCTTGGCATACTTGGACTGACTGATCAGTATTCCTTCTTTGGTCTGCTTGACTTGCAATCCGAGAAAGAAATTCATTTCTCCCATCATGGACATTTGGAATTTGTTAGTCATGATGTCAGCAAACTTATTGCACATGCGTTCGGATTTGGATCCGAAGATTATGTCATCGACATAAATTTGAACAAGCAAGAGATCTTCTCCTTCTTTGAGAGTGAACAAAGTTCTGTCCACAGATCCCTTTTTGAAGCCTTGTTCAACCAGATACTCCGAGAGAGTATCATACCACGCTCTTGGTACTTGCTTCAACCCATAGAGCGCTTTCTTCAGCTTGTACACCTTTTCTGGTCCAGCAACCTCAAATCCAGGAGGTTGTTCTACATAGACTTCATCTGTGAGCACTCCATTAAGAAATGCGCACTTGACATCCATTTGGTGTACCTTGAAACCTTTGTGAGCTGCGAAGGCTAAGAAGAGTCTGACTGCTTCCAATCTGGCAATTGGGGCGAATGTCTCGTCGTAGTCGATTCCTTCTTCTTGACTGTATCCTTTAGCCACAAGCCTTGCTTTGTTTCTCACAACGTTTCCTTCTTTGTCTTCCTTGTTCTTGAAAATCCATTTCAAGCCAATCACCTTTGCATCGTCTGGTCGATCCACAAGCTCCCAAACTGAATTTCGGTTGAATTCATTGAGTTCTTCTAGCATTGCGATGACCCATTCAGTGGACTTAAGAGCTTCTTCAATATCCTTGGGCTCTGTAGTTGATAAGAAACAGCTGAAATTCTTATCTTCGTTGATGCAGTTCTGGTTGATGTCGAAGACGAGGTTGCACATTGATCTCCGAGTCTTGACGCCATCTGATGGTTCTCCAATGATGTTCTCCTTAGAGTGGAGTTCAAACCATCTTCGATACTTCTTGATTTCTTCAGGGGAGGGTGGAGCTTCTTCGGTCAGAATAGCTCTGGGATGTTGAGCACCTTCTGGAGCAGGGGTGAGTTGAGCTGGGGCGGCTTCTGCGCGTTCAACTTGAACTTCAGCAACTGGAGTTCCCCCTTGACTGATGCCATCTGTATTGGCTCCAGTCTGGACTTTAGACCGTTGGTTGATCTTCTGATACTGAAGCATCTCAGCATCTTCATCTTTGCCAGGTCCCCACACCAAGACAGTAGAGGGCTCGACAGTGTGGATTTCAGCTTTGGAACCTTCCGTGATCTGAACACCCTTTTCAGCATCTTGTTCCCTGAAACCATCTGTAGACTCATCAAAGATCACATGAGGTGTTTCTTCTACACAAAGAGTTTGAGTATTGAACACTCGATAGGCTTTGCTTGAACGTTCTGTTCCAGAGTATCCAAGGAAGACTCCTGGATCAGCCTTACTATCGAAGGTGTTCAACCTCTTCTTATCATTGTTGTGTATGAAACACTTAGAACCGAAAGCATGGAAGTAGGAATCGATGGCTTTCTGTTCTTCCATAACTCGTATGGAGTTCTTCCATGTCTCTGAGTGAGGAAGGAGCGATTCTGCGTGTAGCATGCGTTGTTGACTGCTTCGGCCCAAAACTTCAAGGGGAGTTTTGACTCGGCTAGCATCGTCCTGGCTGCTTCCTTTAGAGACCGGTTTCTTCTTTCTGCAACTACATTCTGTTGTGGAGTTCTTGCTGCAGAAGTTTGATGACTGATTCCTTGTTCATCACAATACTCACAAATGACAGTATTGAGGAACTCAGTCCCACGATCTGATCTGATGCTGATGATGTTGACTTCCTTTTCAACACTCAGTCTTCTCAGCAGCTTTGGCAGTTCCTCCAGTGTCTCCTTCTTTTTGAAGAGAAAGATAACCCAAGTATATCGTGAATAATCATCCACCACTACCAAGGTGTACTTCCTACCGTTGTAGCTTCCTGGAGTGATCGGGCCAAACAGATCCATGTGAAGTAGATGCAGAATCCTTCCAGAGGAGTGTCCTGTCTTTGACTTGAATGACGTCCGCGTCTGCTTTCCTCTGAGGCATGCTTCACATTCTTGCTTCTTCTGGAATACAATAGAAGGAAGACCTTCTACCAGTTGATGTTTAGCAAGTTTGTTAATCGTTTTGAAGTTGAGATGGTTGAGTCTCTTGTGCCATAGCCAATTGAGCTCCGAGCTGCTCTTGCTGATGAGGCACGTTTCTGGTGGGCTGTCTTCCTGTTCGCTATTTTATTTAACACGCCGCAAGTGTACGGGTGCAATTGTGTACAGTAGCAAGCAAGGTCGTATTCCACAGAGACTGATTTAATCAATTCCTATCCTAAATTATTCTACTCTATCTGGACAAACGAAATTAAGAGTTTTTGTTGTAAAGAACAAAATAAATAAACAGCAGGAAAGAAAATAAATCAAGCTGCGAAACAGATAAACAGATAAGAGAAGATTTCCCAAGGCAAAGGTTTCAACAGATTCTCCTAACTAACATGTTCAGTTCAATTAATAAGATGATTCCTAAGGCAATCTCAAAACTAGTCTATACCCACTCCCGTGGCATACAAACCGTTGATTACATGCAAGGCTACCGTCCCCGGATCGCACTTCTAACATGCAACTCCTAAAAGCTCATAGGATTAACGCCCTCACAAATATCAATTCCCTTTAGAATTAAATATATGTGTTCTATGTTCTTAGTTCAGGTAATAATTATCATCTCCCGATCTCAAATTAAAACCTATGATTATGCTAAATTGGTGGCCAATCAATAAAGCAAACAATTGTAACAAGAACATAAAAAAGAATAACAATCTTAATTAATTGACTCAAACAGTTAGAAATTCAAATCATGTCTACTCCCTAAACCCTGGGAAAAAGGAATTCTAGCCACACATAGACATATGAACTAGAATACAATTCTCAATAAAACAAATAAACATCCAACAAGAAAAACCGTAGTAAAATCGAGAATCTTCAGTCTTGCTCTTGCTCTGTTCTCCGTCTTCCTCAGCTCTCAGGAAAAGTAAAATATGATATAAAGTGATAAAAGGTTTAGAGAATAAGTTCTTGGGAGTATTTATATGCCCTAGGTCTTGTAGCTGTCAAAAATACCCAAAATCACTAAAAAAACGAATTTTGGGCGGAAAAACGGCGTCTCGCGCGGCCGCGCGCCGAGCCCGCGCGCGCTGTCCAGCAGTTCTGTCTTCGTCGCGCGGCTGGGTCGCGCGGCCGCGCGCCTGGACCGCGCGACCTCGCGCGGCCTTGCGCAGTGATTTTGTTTTGGCTCGTTCTCCCTCATACGAACTCCGATTTATGAACCGTTTGTGCTCACGAACTCCTATCGAAACGAACTACAACTTCTATTTCAGCCAAATCTTCAAAATTCTGCTTCTTTATTTTTGAAAAATACGTTCAAACACAAGCAAGTGACAAGTTCTTGACCAAAAACCAATATAAGCTCAAATAAATCAACAAACACACAAAATCCTCATAACTAAACATCAAAAATGACACACCATGAGGTAAAAATGCATGTTTATCAACCCCCCAAACTTGAACTATTGTCCGTCCTCGAACAAAACAAAGATGTACCAAGAATGAATCAACAAGAGCGTAGAGAAAAGTGGATAACATTGTGGCTTCAGATTTATCAACAAAATTACCAACATGCATTTGTATCTCCAATCATCAAGATATCACACTCATGACAAATTCAAATTATGGTCTCAATGAATTGCAATCCTCACCAAAAGGATAAAGAAAATAAGAACTCTCAACTCTCAAGTGTATCAATCAAAAAGGACGTGTATACGCTCAGTTCAAGCTAAACAAGTACTCATCCATAAGCTTGTCAATCGTCTCACCTCTCCACCACTAAATGTGTGCTCCTATAACTAAGATCAAAAAGGTCTTTATTGAGGGTTGTAATGTAGGCTCTTTGGTAGGGTAGAATATATTTGGCTAAGTGACTAATAGATCTTCCGCAAAACCAAATTTTTCAATACGAAAACCATCACAACTCAACAATTATTTCTCATAACATTATGTCTCTCTAATGCATCCTATGTACCCATTTTTTTTCAATTTTTTTTTTTCTTTTCTCCACCATTCCTTTTTTTTTCTTTTTTTTTTCTTTCAACAACTCTTGTAGGGTACTAGGATTTTCAATTTAAAACCACAAAACATAACTCATGATCATTTATCTCCACAACCCAATTATCTCCTATCAAATAATCTCCAAGCTCCCACACATAGCTAAATCAAAGAATATGGAAAAATAAGGCTCAAAGGGGGCGAACTAGGATCATATAAAGATATAGGACAAATAAGGGATAAATAGGCTAGCAAAGATGGCCTTCTATCATCTCAAAGTTATTAAGCACACTACGTGACCTCGAGGGAGAAACCAAGACAAGTTCTAGTGAGACACATGCAAGCTCGAGCAATCACTCAAGAATAAGAAATAAGACTGTAAAAATAATGACAGTCAAGGCTCAAATCTCACAGCTTATTTCATTGATTGCAAACACATAGAGACCATGCTTATCATTCATCAATCATGCTCAATCACAACAATATCAACACAAACGCATGCAATTTCACAAGTTTAAAGCAGAAATCATCATGAGCCAGTTATCTAACAAAACTCTACACTACTCACATCATCATCAAGGTAACATCACAAAGAAACCACCAAAGCAAGACTAAGAAAACTCAACGACAAAACAAACAAGAAAAACAAAATGAAAAGTGCACCCACAAAGACACATCCCCCCAAACTTATTCACCACTAAGGAGAATAAGTTTGAAAAGGATTTGTGGGGCACGAAAACAAACAAACTAACAAACGAAAAGGAACAAACTAACCAGAAATTAGGTTGCCTCCCAATAAGCGCTATTTTTAATGTCGTTAGCTCGACAGAAAAACAACCTCTTCAAGGTGGCTGATGCAAGCAGTGCTGCGACCAGCTGCTCCCTGCTTCATGCTTCTCAACCAACACTCCTCCTTTAAACTTCCGATCACCTGGGTCCTGCCAAGAAAAAGGATCCGCATCAAATGTATTAAAAACATCAACACTTACCTTGCCCGGATCTTTTGCTTTTTTTGGCGCTTCATCTTTGTGGATGTGGCATGGTTCGTAGACATAGAAGGTTTGGCTTTCATCATGAACTCGCAGCGTGAGCTCTCCTTTCTCCACATCAATTAAAGCTCTTCTCGTTGCCAGGAACGGGCGCCCCAAAATCAGCGGGATTTTGTTGTCATCCTCAATGTCTAAAACCACAAAATCGGCAGGGAAAATAAAATCCCCCACATTCACTAGCACGTTCTCCACAACTCCACGAGGATAAGTGACCGACCTGTCTGCCATCTGCAGCCTCATAGATGTCGGCTTTAACTCCCCAATCGCCAGCTGCTTGAAAACAGATAACGGCATGAGATTGATGCTCGCCCCCAGGTCGCAGAGTGACCTTCCGAAATGCTGGCCTCCAATAATGCAGGAAAGTGTAAAGCTGCCCGGATCTTTGACCTTCGCCGGCAGCTTCCTCTGCAAGATTGCGCTACATTCTTCATTGAGATTCACCGTCTCAAACTCCACCAACTTCTTCTTCCTCGAGATAATGTCCTTCAGGAATCTAGCATATTGCGGCATCTCCTGCAATGCTTCCACCAACGGAATATTAATTTGCACTTTCCTGAAGATCTCTAAGAACTTTGAGAACTGCTCATGCACCCTCTCTTTCTTATAGCGCTGAGGGAAAGGTATAGTCACAGTTGCTGGCGAAGTAGCTGTCTGCTTTTCATCATTCTTTCTGCCAGAAACCTCAACAGTGACCTCCTCAGCTTTTTCCTCAATTAGCCGTGCGCTCTCCTCTTTTGCCTTCATAGCCCCTTCCTTTGTAGTCCCGCTCGGCAGATCAACCATCTTAAAATGACTCTGGGGAAACGGCATCCACCCAGGATGACGCAGATGAGGTGGAAGTCGTCGGCCTTCCTACAAGACTCTCCACGATAGCTCTGGTCTCTCCATCTCACGAGATTCATGGCTGCAATCTGAGGGGACTTCACTCTTTAACCCAATGGCCATGCACTGCTCCTTTGGGTTCACCTTGACATTGTTTAAGAGGTTACCCGACTGTTGGAGTTTGTTGACGGCGGTGGATATTTGACCCAATTGGGTCTCGAACATCTTCATTTGGGTCCCCACAGCAACGGCATTGGACTCTAGCTTTTCCATCCTCTCATCTGCCCTGGAGATGAACTTCATCATCAGCTCCTCTATATTTGGCTTTTTCTCTTCATTGATGACTCCATTGGTGACAGAGAAGCCTGGTGGAGCCTGAAGCGCGTTATTCGGATTTCCATAAGCCAAATTGGGATGTGGACGCCCTCCATAATGCAACTGCTGTCCACTATTGTAACCACCCTGCTGCCCATGCTGAAAGTTCCCATAGTTTCTGCCATTGATGTAGTTGGCGTCTTCTACGCCTGTCGGGATCTCTACAGCTGGCTCAGAATTTCCAACAGTCATAGCATTAATCTTTGAGTTCATCACTGCCAGCTGAGTCAAAATCAACGCCATAGGGTCCGAACTGGAGGTAGCAGCAACTTTCTTCAAGTGAACTCTCTCGGATGGCCATTGATAGCTCGTGGTGGCCATACTCTCGATGATCTCCATAGCTTCAGAACTCCCCTTCTTGAGCAATGAGCCCCCTGCAGCTGTATCCATGAACAACCTGGTGCGCTCCCCACAAGCGTTATAAAACATGACCACCAGAGTCCCCTCATCAAAGCCATGGGACGGGCACTTTCTCAACTTCTCCTGGTATCTCTCCCATGTCTCTGCTAGCGTCTCTCCATCGAACTGTTGGAATTGGAGAATCTCCATCTTTAACTTCAATGTGAGCCCGGGAGGATGGAACTTCCGCAGGAAAAGATCAGCCAAATCCCCCCATACAGGATTAGCTCCCAGCTGCAAAGTATGATACCATGACTTTGCCTTATCCCGGAGTGAGAATGGGAAAAGGCGGAGTCGTATGATGTCATCTGGGACTCCGTTCATCTTGACAGTGCTGCACAACTCCAAGAATTGCGCCAGATGCGCATTTGGGTCCTCCACGGCTTTACCTCCATACTGGTTTTGCTGCACCATGGTAATCAGCCCAGTCCTTAGCTCGAAGTTATTCGCGTTGACTCTGGGCGGCTCTTGGTACTGGTACAGTGGAGTAAATGCCTCAGCAATAGGCGGCTGTTTCTGCTCATTAACAATTTTCTGAGCATCCAACACCGCCTGCAATTGCTCTCTCAACGCACGGACTTCTTCCGCAGTGGCCATCATCTTGAGTGTGGCTTTAGATTTCTGGCGGAGTGAAGCTTCAAGTTCCGGATCAAAATCTACCAGAGGTAAATTTTTAGATCTTGTGTTCATGCACCACCTAAACACTTCACCAGAATCAATTTAGAACCACAGGAAAAGAAAAAGAACAGAAATAAATAACAGAAAAAAAAAAATCCAAAGTAGTATCAAACAATTAACAGAATAGTACTGATAAAAATCAGTCCCCGGCAACGGCGCCAAAAACTTGTTCGCTATTTTATTTAACACGCCGCAAGTGTACGGGTGCAATTGTGTACAGTAGCAAGCAAGGTCGTATTCCACAGAGACTGATTTAATCAATTCCTATCCTAAATTATTCTACTCTATCTGGACAAACGAAATTAAGAGTTTTTGTTGTAAAGAACAAAATAAATAAACAGCAGGAAAGAAAATAAATCAAGCTGCGAAACAGATAAACAGATAAGAGAAGATTTCCCAAGGCAAAGGTTTCAACAGATTCTCCTAACTAACATGTTCAGTTCAATTAATAAGATGATTCCTAAGGCAATCTCAAAACTAGTCTATACCCACTCCCGTGGCATACAAACCGTTGATTACATGCAAGGCTACCGTCCCCGGATCGCACTTCTAACATGCAACTCCTAAAAGCTCATAGGATTAACGCCCTCACAAATATCAATTCCCTTTAGAATTAAATATATGTGTTCTATGTTCTTAGTTCAGGTAATAATTATCATCTCCCGATCTCAAATTAAAACCTATGATTATGCTAAATTGGTGGCCAATCAATAAAGCAAACAATTGTAACAAGAACATAAAAAGGAATAACAATCTTAATTAATTGAATCAAACAGTCAGAAATTCAAATCATGTCTACTCCCTAAACCCTGGGAAAAAGGAATTCTAGCCACACATAGACATATGAACTAGAATACAATTCTCAATAAAACAAATAAACATCCAACAAGAAAAACCGTAGTAAAATCGAGAATCTTCAGTCTTGCTCTTGCTCTGTTCTCCGTCTTCCTCAGCTCTCAGGAAAAGTAAAATATGATATAAAGTGATAAAAGGTTTAGAGAATAAGTTCTTGGGAGTATTTATATGCCCTAGGTCTTGTAGCTCTCAAAAATATCCAAAATCACTAAAAAAATGAATTTTGGGCGGAAAAACGGCGTCTCGCGCGGCCGGGTCGCGCGGCCACGCTCCGAGCCCACGCGCGCTGTCCAGCAGTTCTGTCTTCGTCGCGCGGCTGGGTCGCGCGGCCGCGCGCCTGGACCGCTCGACCTCGCGCGGCCTTGCGCAGTGATTTTGTTTTGGCTCGTACTCCCTCATACGAACTACGATTTACGAACCGTTTGCGCTCACGAACTCCTATCGAGACGAACTACAACTTCTATTTCAGCCAAATCTTCCAAATTCTGCTTCTTTATTTCTGAAAAATACGTTCAAACACAAGCAAGTGACAAGTTCTTGACCAAAAACCAATATAAGCTCAAATAAATCAACAAACACACAAAATCCTCATAACTAAACATCAAAAATGACACACCATGAGGTAAAAATGCATGTTTATCACTTCCCAAGAAACGACGTAGAGACTCCCTTGTCTGAATCCCTTCAGAACCACCTTCTTCTGATTGTTTCTAATAGTGAATTCATCCTTTTTGATTTTCACTGTGAAACCACTGTCACAAAATTGACTCACAGACAACAGATTATGTTTAAGACCAGAAACAAAGCTAACATTACTGATACTGGTGTTACCCATGTTGAGCACACCGTAGCCTTTTGTTTCTCCAATCGAGTTGTCTCCGAATGCAACTTTGGATCCAGCTTTCTCAACATACTGGGATAGATATTCTTTGTAGCCCGTCATATGCTTCGAACAGCCACTGTCCAGATACCACGTTCTGATTGAAGCTTTGGCCTCTTCCTTCTTTTTATGTTTCCTGACATTGACCTGCAAGGAAGAGTTGCTTCAGGCACCCAATCAAATTTTGGGTCCTTCAATGTTAGTTCGAGTTCCCTTTGGAACCCAAATCTGCTTCAGAATTGGTCTGGCTGATCTTTTGCGCATTGTTGGATGTTTGATCGATGTCGTTGGGGCTTCAGGTGGCACGTGAGCATTCTTCTGTTGAGAAATCCTTTTGAAGGCCTCACTCTTGTAGCAGTTCTGTCTGATGAGTGGTTGAGGTCTTCTTTGCTCGGTGAAGTATCTTCCTTGAGATACTTTAGTCTTTGCAGACTTATGGAGATTTGTCTGTCGTCCAGTGGCTCGTCGTCGAGGAATTGGCATGGCTCGACTGGACTCAGCATTGTTTGATCTCCATGGATGTTGTTCCTTTTGAAACTGAACTGAGGATGTCAGTTTCTGACTGATGTGGCCTTTCTTCCCCCTGGATTGATGAGGAAGATTCTTCTTGACTCCTGATGTTACTTCCCGGATCTTTGACTGAAATCTGCTTTCCAGCCTTTTTAATAAGATGATCTGGTTGGGAGCCTCCTTAGCTCGTCTGTAGCTTCTTGGAGGTGGAACATTTGATCTGGCCATCAGTCTGCGCTTGTGAACTTCATCCATATCATGATCTCTTGATACTTCTGGGGTTGTGATTTCAGAAGAATCATTCTTAGAGATGATCATGATATCCTTTCCTTTGGCAGCTGCAACCTTTTCTCCGATGCTGTTGACCAGTCTTTTCGATGGAAAGTTGCTCATCATGGGAGACTGCATCATGCAGCTCTTGACTGTTTCTTCTAGCTTGTGATTGAGCCTCTTGATTTCATGAGATGCTCTTTCACATTCTGAGTTGGAGACTCTGAGCTCTTCTTCCAGTCGGCTGTTCTCCATGATTAGCTGATCAAGACAAGTTTCATCCGGAAAGTAGATGATTGTCTGATGTTTAGCTCGTTCATCATTGATCTCCTTATCCATTTTCTGATTCTGCTTGAGGAGATCTTTGAACATTTTCCTCAGCTGACAGTGATCAGTCAGGAGTTGATCAAACTCGTCAGCTTCAAAGGATGAGCTATCTCCAGATTCTGAGTGGTCTCCTAAAAGCATCAGGAAGTTATCAGTATATGGAGTTTTTGTGAGAGATTTTACCTCTGGGCCATTCATTCCATTGTCGTAGCTGTTGTCAGCCACAGTTTCTGATTCGTTGGCCATCAGGGCTCGGCTCTCATCATCTGAGCTGGAACTGTCAAAGTCGGATAATTCTGATGTGTCGTTGGAAGAATCAGCATCATCAGCAACCATCGCTTTCTTCTTCGAAGATCTACGATCTTTCTTCGCTTTCAGTTCCCTGCGCTCAGCTGGAGTCAAATCAGGGCATTCATGTCGAAAGTGCCCTTTCTTTCTGCATCCAAAACATTCCAATTCTTTGATGTCGTAAGCGGCTGACTTCCTTTCTCCGCTTCGATCTGTGGAATGTATGGAGTCCCATTCTCTTTCTTTTCCTTTGTAGTGCTGTTTGTGGAACCTTCTGTACTTCCAGAACTTGGACTCCATCTTGTTGAATCTGTCAGTCAATAGGGCGTATTGACTGAAGAAGTCCTCAGGATTGAGTTCCGTTGGCTCCTTGATCTGCTTCTTGCCTTCTCTGGTCGAGGCCTTCAGTGCAACTCCTCTTGAGGTTGATGGACCATCTTCGTCTGATCCTCCAGACTTCTTGTTACCAAGATTTCTCATGAGGTCGAACTCATTTGCCATGAGATCGGAGAAAAGCTTGTTTGTTGGGAGCTGACTGAATCCTGGCTTATGCTGATGAGCGACTGAGTAGATCTGCCATTCTCCACGTGGCAGTGCTCGAAGAATCTTCAGGTTGATTTCTCGTTGAGTGTATTTGTCTTTGGAAATGGATTGAACTTCATTCAATATAAGATTGAATCTTTGTTCCATTTCCTCGACAGATTCATTCTTGAGCATGTGGAAGGAGTCGAATTTCTGACAAGCTATGGATAGCTTATTCTCCTTGATTTCCTCAGAACCTACGCACATTCTTTCCAGAATGTCCCACATCTCCTTTGCTGTTCTGCACTTGATGATCTTCATGACATGCTTGTCGGGAACGGTGCCGGAGATGATGCTTTTGGCGAGGTTGTCTAACTCATCTTGCTTCATTTCTTCTGTGGTGAAGTCTGCCTTTGACTTGGGCTGGTCCTCATCGTAAGGTTCCTGGTGGATGTCATTAGGAACCTTTTTTACAGTTTCAGTGATGATGATCGGACCGCTAGTGATGACTTCCCACATTCTGCAATGTTGGGCGGTGAGGAAGCTTTCAAGCCGAAACTTCCATATGTCGTATTTTTCAATACTAAACATAGGTAGAGAAGATAATCTGCTGTGGTTAGTCTCCATAAAAAAAAGAGAACAGATAACAGCAGATAGAGCAAGTAGCAAGCACAAAAATAAGAAAGAGTAAAACTTCTTCGAGACCTTTAAGAAAGGATCTAGTTCAAGAGGAACTAGTCAGAGACAGATAGTTCTTGCGAACAACCTGCTCTGATACCAATTGTTAGGTCCGGGGGGTCTCGAATAGGTGTATGGGGGGGGAATACACCTATAGGCTATTTTTGATCTATCTACCAACCAACCTCAATCAGAGGGATCTCAGTCAGAGATAGAAAAGAAACTTTACAAGCAAACAAGACACCTGTTTAACCGAAATTAGTTTTGACCAACATGGTTGACGACTGATACTGAATGCTCTTCAGTAAAGAGTTATCAGTTAAGTCACAAGAACTTAACTGATCCACGTAAGGGCTTCGGTCGTATTTGCAAAGATAGAGATGATATCTCTCTTCCTTACTATCAGAGGATAGTTCAGTCAGATTGATATCACACGCAGCGGAAATTAAACTTAGTTTCGAATAGCCTCGGTGGAGCAGATAGTTGGATTACGGTTTCTCTAGCTGTTAGTCAGTGTTCAGTTTTATCAAATGAAATAGCACAGTTATGAAAGTAAAACTGAAAGCTGTAAATAACACAGAGACTTTTACGTGGTTCGGAAAAACTCTTTCCTACATCCACGGCTGGTTGATCAGACCAACAATCCACTCCGCAAGTGCTTGCCTGGTGCACTACAAACCGTAAACTGAAGATAAACTCTCTTCAGCACCTACACACCTCGCGTAGGGTTTCCCCACCTACACACCTCGCGTAGGATTTCAGCACCTACACAGCTCGCGTAGGATTTCCCTGCTATGCACACCTCGTGCTCAGACTTCCCTTTCAGAGTTCAGGGTACCTTCCTGAATCTCCGAGTCACTCAAACACTCTTATGGAGGAGAGGTTTAAACGAGTGCCAACTATACTTACAAAGAACAAGTTCTTTGAAGCAAGTTTGACCTTTGGCTTCTGGGTACACAGAATATATGCCTAGGGTCTAAGAGAATGTATGTAATCAGTAGTGGCTGATTTTGGCTTTGGAATTCTCTTCTTCGATTCAAGCTTTGAGCGGTTAAGCTTTGGGCTGAGTAGCTATTTCGGCAGAGCTTCAGCTTATGTTGTTGAATCGGTGAAGATTGAAGTGATCCTCGAGCGCTATTTGTAGGAGAACTCTTGAATAGATCCGTTGGCGTAAATCGTCCTCAAGATTTCTTCCGTTGGAGAGCAATTCGAATTTGGGCTGAGGCTTCAATCTTCGAGGTTCCTTGTCTGTGTGGAAACGGCTCTCTTTGAATGACAGGAGATGTGACATCTCTGAAAAGTAACCACCAGATAGGAATGACCTCTGCAGAGATAAGATATTGAGATATCTCTGCATTTAATGCGGCTGTACTTGAGCGTACGTGGCTTCCTCAGAACGTTGGAAGATCAGTCCTAGGAGGAATGTTCAACTGATACTTGACTTTAGTATCAGTCTGTGGCGCGCATTAAATAATCAGTCTTCAACTGACACTTCAGTTGGTAACTCCAGTCTTCAGTCTTCAGTCTTCATTCTTCAGTCTTCAGTCTTCGACACCGCAACTAAACTAGAAACGAACTCTAACACTTGAGTTCAAAACTATTCTAGTCTATTACATTTAAGTCCTATGAATTTTGGTATCATCAAAACAAGGGTTAGGATATTCCACAAGGTTCCCAACACGTTATGACGTACCAGTATAGACAAGTAGTCAAGACAAACTCCTTCCATCTATACTGCAGCCTAAACCAACGACTCGTCCTAGAGTCATTTCGGTTGTGATCATTTTATATCTCTTAAGGTTATTCCAATTATATGGTCTTATGTTATCTACAACACACCATATAATCTACTTATATAGAGATAAAGAACATACATATGCAATCATGAACACAATCAGATAGGAGATTAAATAGTGAACACAAGAATCATTGTATAAAAGCATAAAACGTTCTTGATTTCAGTATACAAATCCAACACTGATGCCATCTGTAGTAACTCCAATCGGATCTTCAGACCTTTGACTGATCTTCTGATACTGAAGTTTTTCAGTATCCTCTTCTTTTCCTGGTCCCCACACCAAAACTGTAGAGGGTTCGGTGCTTTTCATTTCAGTTCTGGAAACTTCAGTGTTCTCAGCACTTCTTTCAGTTTCTTGTATCCTGAAATCATCAGTAGACTCGTCAAAAATAACATGTGGTGTTTCTTCCACACAAAGAGTTTGAGAGTTAAACACTCGATAGGCTTTGCTGGATCGTTCAGTTCCAGAGTATCCAAGAAAAATTCTTGGATCAGCCTTGCTATCAAATGTGTTTTAACTTCCTTTTGTCATTGTTGTGAATGAAACACCGAGAACCAAAAGCATGAAATTATGAGATTGAGGGCTTCTTCATATGTCTTTGAGTGTGGAAGGAGCGATTTTGCGTGTAGCATGCGTTGTTGACTGCTTCGGCCCAAAACTTCAAAGGGAGTTTTGATTCGGCTGGCATTGTCCTTGCTGCTTCATTCAAAGACCTGTTTCTTCTTTCTTCTACTATGTTTTGTTGAGGAGTTCTTGCTGCAGAAGTTTGATGACTGATTCCTCGTTCTTCGCAGTAGTCACGAATGACGGCATTGAGGAATTCAGTCCCTCGATCTGATCTGATGTTGATGATGTTGACTTCCTTTTTAACACTTAGTCTTCTCAGAAGCTTTGGCAATTCCAGTAGTGTCTCCCTCTTGTTGTAGATAAATATGACCCAAGTATATCGAGAATAGTCATCCACGACAACGAAGGTATATTTCCTACCGTTGTAACTCCTGGGAGAGATTGGGCCAAACAGATCCATGTGAAGTAGTTGGAGAATTCTTCCAGATGAGTGTCTTGTTTTTGACCTGAATGACGTCCTAGTTTGCTTTCCTCTTTGACATGCTTCACATTCTTGCTTCTTCTGGAACACAATAGAGGGTAAGCCCTCTACCAGTTGATGCTTAGCAAATTTGTTGATCGTTTTGAAGTTGAGGTGGTTGAGTCTTCTGTGCCATAGCCAGTTGAGCTCTGAGCTGCTCTTGCTGATGAGACAGGTTTCAGGAGGGCTATCTTTCCATGATACGACGTAGAGACTTCCTTATTTGATCCCTCTCAGAACCACCTTCTTCTGACTATTTCTTACAGTGAATTCATCTTTCTTGATCTTCACTGCGAATCCGCTGTCACAAAATCTACTCACAGACAACAAATTATGTTTTAGTCCAGAAACATAGCTAACATTACTGATACTGGCGTTATCCATGTCGAGTACATCATAGCCTTTTGTTTCGCCGATTGAGTTGTCTCCGAATGTAACTTTTGATCCAGCTTTCTCAATATATTGAGTGAGATATTCGTTGTAGCCCTTCATGTGCTTTGAGCAGCCGCTATCCAGGTACCATGTTCTGATTGATGCTTTAACTTCTTCCTTCTTTTTGTGTTTCCTGTTTTTGCCCTGCAAGGAAAAGTTAATTTAGGTACCCAATCAATGTTTGGGTCCTTCATTGTTAGCTCGTGTTCCTTTTGGAACCCATATCTATTTCAGAACTGGTCTTGGTGTTGATCCTTTTCGCTTGGCTGGTTGTCTGACTGAAAGTTGGCACATGAGCTTTCTTCTGTTGACCTTTCTTTTTAGAAGCCTCGCGTTTGTAGAAGCTTTGTCTGGTGCAGTATTGAGGTCTCGTTTGCTCCAATGAGGGTCTCATTTGAGATGTGTGAGTTATCCTCGATTGATGGAGTCTTGACTGATGTTGTGGAACATGAGTCTTATGATGTCCAGTTGCACACTGTTGTGGATGACCTTTGGCTCGTCTGGACTTATCACAGATTTGACTCCGTGGTTGTTGTTCTCTTCGAAACTGAACTGATTTCAGTTTCTGATTGCTTCTGTTGTTCTTCCCCCTGGACTGGTGAGGAAGACTCTGTTTCAGTCCCGATGTTCCTTCCCCATATTTTGACTGAAATTTGCTTTCCAGTCTTCTTAGAAGGATGAATTGGTTGGGGGCTTCCTTAGCTCGTCTGTAGCTTTGAGGAAGAGGAACATTTCTTCTTTCCATCAGTTTTCGCTTCTGAATTTCTTCCATATCATGATCCCTAGACTCTTCTGAAGTGTTGTCTTCATAAGTGTCAGTTACTTTCTTAATCATGATATTCTTTTCTTTATCGGCAGGAGCCACCTTTCCTCCGATATTTTCCACAACAGCTTTTGAAGAAAAGTTAGTCATCATGGGAGATTTCATCATACAGTTTTTGACTGTTTCCTCCAATTTGTGATTGAGCCTCTTGATTTCATGAGATGCTCTGTCACATTCTAATGTAGAAATTTTGAGTTTTTCTTCCAGTCGACTGTTCTCCTTGATTAATCCATCAAGAGAGGTTTCATCTGGAAAGTAGATGATCGTCTGATTCTTGATTCATTCTTCATTGCTCTTGTGACACCCAAATCCAATTTAAATTTAAATGAATACGCACGCGGAAAATCCATGACTATAAATAAATATTTAATGAGAAAATCATGAAATAAAGTTTTATTGAAAATACTTTACTCAAAATAACATCTTCAAGTAATGATAAATTCAAAATTTTTGATTCGCCATTCGACCTTCCACGTGCCTCCGACCTTTAAAACCTGAAAATGTTAAGTATGGGATGAGCATACAGGGTACACTCAGTGTGGGAACATGCAATTATTGTCCAAATTAATAAAATGGTAACACACATGGCCATTTCATACATATCCTCAATATTCGCACTGTGGCAATCCAAGGACTTTAAAGTCTTGGACCCTATTTACGGGCCCCTGGCGACATCCTCAATATAATGGTTGCAACCCTGTAATATGTAATCGCATTGTGGCAATCCAAGGACCCCTAGCGATTAATGTAATTCATAACACATATGGTAAACACATAATATTAAAATGGACAAAAATTAACCACGGCATGTACTGAAATAAATCCCACACCTGAATTTTTGAACTTGAACTTGAACTTCAATTTGAATGCTAACTTGAGTAATTCAATTAAAATTCATATCCTAGTCGCGCCGCACCTAGTCTGATAAATTCAAATAATAAAACATAAGGGCCTAATTAAATTATAAAACAGCTTTTCTTATAAAAAGATTTGGACTTGATATTTAGTTAAAACTAAGTTCAAATTAATAATGTAAATCGAAATATAAAATTTAAATATATCATTTGTAAAAATATATGCAAATGTAGCCACATTATAAATAGAATTAAGCCCAACTTGTTTATTGCCCAACCATTTAATAAATTGAGCCCATTAACCTAAGCCCAACCCCAAAGCCCACTAACTATCCCTAATTTAAAATCCTACAACTTCAACACACACTCCATACTTACGCAGCCCCCCTTTCTCCCTCTCCCTCTTTGCCTTTCTCCCTCGGTCTCCCCCTGCCGCCACCAAGTCGCGGCCGCCCCCCCTTCTCCGGCGACCCCTGCCGCCACCTACTCTTGCCCGGCGTCGCCCTCACCTCCCTTCTCTCTCCTGGCCGACAGCAGCACCTCCATCGCCGCCCCCGCGTCGACAGCGGCGCTGCCCAGGCACCTTCCCCCTCCGTCCGACCGGACCAGCATAGCAGCGGCCAAGAGCACCGCACCGCTGCCCCCCTCTCTTCCTCCGTCGGCCGCCGTGGCGCGCAGCGCCGGCGGTACTGCTGCTCAACCGCCCCCCCCCTGTTCTAAGCCACAACCCCCTTTCCAGTTCATTCTTCTATTTTTCGTTTTCTTTTTGTAAAAGCAGTGAATATGCATTCTAATAAATTTAATGCTGTGTATGCATGTTTGAATTTGAAAAAAAAAAAAAGAACTTTTGTGGGAGTTTGGTTTTGTGCAGAAATGAAAAACAGTAAAAGAAATAACTTTGTAAAAACAATTAAAATTTACCAACTGAGATTCTGTAGGGAGAATCTGTAGATTGAATTTTGTAATGAAAGGAATAGATGAGGAAGTGAGTTGGGATGATAGATTGAGGATGATGGAATGGAGTTTAAATAGGGTGAAGTTCGTGTGAGCATTAAGCTTTTTACAAGGCCAAGTACAATGAATGAATACTTATTCTTCAAGTATACGTAAAAATAATATGTGGCTGACAATAAAATACAGAAATGTGGCTGAGGGAATTGTTCTTGCTGTTCAAGCATAATCATGTGGATGAAAACAAAATTGTGGCAGAGGGAGTTTTCCAGAACATGTAGCTGCTGTTTCAAAACTTTTAGTAGAACATTTACTAAATGCGATGGGCCCTTAATCAAATTTTAATTCAAGCCCAAGAAAAGTAATAAGGCCCAAAAGTAATAAATTATATATATGGCCCAATATCAAGAAATTTATAAATATTTATTCAGGCCCAGCCTTTGAGCATAAAAATTTTCATTTGCTAAAGTTATAATTTATAACTTAAAATTATCTATCTAACTAGAAGCGCGACTATATAAATTTGACAAACTCGACTTATATATATATATATATATATATATATATATATATATATTAATAATTCGAAACTTTAATAATTTTCAAATAAAAAATTGCAAAGGAAATAAACAGATTTGGGCTGTGACAGCTCTCCTTTTCCATTTTCTGATTCTGCATGAGAAGATCTTCGAACATTTTCCTTAACTGACAGTGATCAGTCATGAGCTGATCGTACTCTTCAGTTTCATGGACTGAGCTATCTCCAAACTCTGAGTAGTCTCCTGTAAACAACAAGGAGTTATCAGCAAAATGAGTTTTTAAGTAAGAGTTTACCTCTGGCCCATTCATTCCGTTGTCGTAGCTGTTGTCGGCCACGCTTTCGGTGTCGTTGGCCATGAGGGCTTGGCTCTCATCATCTGAGCTGGTGGAGTTGAAGGCATATGATTCTGATGCATCGTTAGCAACCATAGCTTTCTTGTTCGTATATTTGCGTTCTCTCCTAGCTTTCATCTCTTTGCGCTCGGACTGCGACACTTCAGGGCATTCAGACCGATAGTGCCCTTTCTTCTTGCATCTATAGCATTCCACATCTTTTAGATCAATAGCAGTTTACTTTCTTTGCCCGCTTCTGTCAGTGGAATATCTTGACTTGCTTTCTCTTTCTTTTCCTTTGTAATGCTGCTTGTGGAACTTCCTGTACTTGCGGAACTTAGATTCCATCTTGTTGAATCTTTCAGTCAATAGAGCATATTGACTGAAGAAGTCTTCTGGTTTGAGTTTCACTTGTTCCTTTGACTGCTTCTTGTTTTCTTTTGCTGAAACTTTCAGCGCCGCTCCTTTTGAGGCTGATGGAGCATCTTCGTCTGATCCTCCAGCTTTCTTTGTCTCAAGGTTTCTCTGGATGTCAAACTCATTCGCCACGAGATCAAAGAAAAGCTTGTTCGTTGGGAGCTAATTGAATCCTGACTTGTTCTGATAAGCAACTACGTAGATCTGTCAATCTCCTCACGGAAGTGCTCGTAGAATCTTTAGGTTGATCTCTCGTTGAGTGTACTTGTCCTTAGAGATGGATTGAACTTCGTTCAGGAACTGGTTGAATCCGAGTTCCATCTGGTCGACTGATTCATTTTTTAGCATGAGGAATTAGTCGAATTTTTGTCAAGCTATTGATAACTTGTTCTCCTTTATCTCATCTGATCCGATGCACATTCCTTCAAGAATGTCCCACATCTCCTTTGCAGTTCTGCACTTGATGATCTTGGTGACGTGCTTGTCTGGAACTGTGCCGGAGATGATGCTTTTGGCGAGGTTGTCGAGCTCATGTTGCATCCTTTCTTCTGTGGTGAAGTCAGCCTTTGATTTGATCTGGACTTCATCAAAATGATCTCTAGTCTTGTCTAGAGGAATTGTTTTGATCACCTCCGTGATGATGATGGGTCCTTTGGTGATGACTTCGCACATTCGGCAATGTTGGGCGGTGAGGAAGCTTTAGAATACAACAGATAAGAAAAGCAGTAAGCACTTTTTGAAAAAGAGAGGTTTTCGAGACCTTTGAGGAAAATGATCTAGTTCTGTAGAACCTGATCAAAGCAAAATTATTCTTGCGAACAACCTGCTCTGATACCAATTGTTAGGTCTGGAGGGTCTCGAATGGGTGTATGAGGGGGGGGAAATACACCTATGGGCTATTTTTAAGAAGTAAGAACGAAACTTCAAATACAAATTGACTCAACCTGTTTACTGAAAAGAGTTTTGACAAAATAGGGATGACGACTGATACTGAATACTCTTCAGTAAGGAGTTATCAGTTAAGTCAAAGACTTTAACTGATACACGTAAGGCTTCTGTCGAGTTTGATAAACAGAGATATGTTATGAATCTTACTGACTATCAGAAGATAGATCAGTTAGACTGATAACACACGCAGCAGAAAACTTTTGTTTCGAAATAGCCTATGATATTAATCACGTTGTCAATCGTTAAGTTTCTCTTTACGATTAATCCGTTTTAAGTTTATGAAGGTAAGAGCACAAGTAAGAATGTAAGTACTGAAAGCTGTAAATAAACAGAGCTACATCCACGGTCGGTTGATCAGACCAACAACTTTACTGGGCAAGTGCTTACGGGTGCACAACAAACCTGAACGTGTGCTTGCGGGTGCACACAAACCGAGACGACTGAAGATCCTATCTTCAGTACCAACACACTGGGTTCGATTTCTCACTCCTAGCGCACACTGGGCACTAAGATCTCACGGAGACAGAACACTGGTCTGAATTTCTTTTCGACACAAACACTCAATTATATTAGTCGAAGAGAGGTTTGAAAACTTGCCAACTAAACCACAAAGAACAAGTTCTTTGCAGTCAGTTTCACCTAGGCTTTGGATATACAATATTTGCCTAAGTTCTAAGACAATGTATGTAATCAGCAGTGGCTGATTTTTGGCTTTGTGATTCTCTTCCGTTAGAGAGTAATTTGAACTTGGACTGACGCTTCAATCTTCGAGGTTCCATGTTTGGTGAGAACGACTACTTTGAAAAGCAGGATATGCGACATCTCTGAAAAGGTAATCACCAAAAAGGAATGGCCTCTGCAGAGAAAGGACGATCCTGAAATCTCTGCATTTAATGCGACTGTACTTCTGGAGTGTGTGGCTTCCTTTGGACGTTGGAGATTCAGTTCAAGGAAGAATGTTTAACTGATACTTGACTTTAGTATCAGTCCGCTGAATCCACGTGGCGCGCATTAAGTAATCAGTCGAAACTGATCCTTCGACTGATAAGTCAAATGTCAATATTTGACTTTGCCTTAATCATTACATCAGTCGGCATCTTCAGTCTTCAGTCCTTCGTTCTTCAGTGTTCAGTCTTCAGAACAGCAACTAAACTAGAGAAAAAATTCTAACACTTGAGTTCGAACAGTTCTAGTCTATTACAATTAGGGATGTCAAAAAAGCCTGAAACCGACGGGTCGACCCGAATAGACCGATAAAAAAGGTGGGTTAGGGCTGAAAATTTTTAGCCCGAAAAAAAAACTAGCCCGAATGGCCCGAACCGAAAATAGCCCGAGCCCGATAGGGTTGGCCCGAAAATCGAGTGGGTTGGCCCGATTAACCGAACATATTCTTAATAATTGATTTTAAACTTTAATACTTTACTTTTTAATTCGATAATAACATTTTGAAGCTTGTAGAATATGTTTTGATTTTTTCCAACGGTTAATAACAAACATCTATGATATAAAAGTCAAAGAAAGATAGTCATTTATATTAAATCTATATACAATTTTTATCAGAAACGAAATTAATGTTAGATATTATGTAAACTTATGTTTAAATAACACTATTTTTTGTATCTAAAATACAGTGAAATATCTTGATTTAAAAAATACGACATATTTTTATTACAAGAATATGATTATCTATACAAAAATTAAACATATAAAAGAATCGTAAAACTTGCGGGCCCGAACGGGCTGGCCCGAAACCGAGTGGGTTAGGGTTAGGATTGAAAAATTTTAGCCCGAAAAATAAAAAAACCGACTAGCCCGAACCGAAAATAACCCGAAACCGAATGGACTGACCCGAAATCGAGTGGGCTGGCCCGATTGACATCCCTAATTACAATTGAAATCTATTGATTTTGGTATCATCAAAACTAGGATTAGGATATTTCATTAAGTTCCCAACACACCTCCTTCAAGGGACGTCGCGTCCCTTTGCACCGATCTCCACCGTGCACCGTCCATTTCCACCGATTCTCCACCGCTTCTTCGTTCTTTGCACCCATCTCCACCGACTCTCCGTTCTTTATTACGCCGCGATGACGAAAACCCAGTGGGCCGATTACCTGAGCGGTGAGTTCATCCCTGACACTGAAGATCCGTGCGATTGGGGCTCACCGTCGGAATTCTCGTCCTTTCTTCCTCAGGCGGAATTCCTGTCTTCATGGCCTTCACGGTGTCTGGAGACGCCTCTGTCAGGCTGCCTTCAACGAAAGCCACGTGTGGAGACGGATTTGCTCCGGTCTCACCCTTGGAAGAGGCGGTTCTTGTGGCTAGGCGCACGATCTACCGTTGCCCTTCAAAAATCCATGTGAGATTTTTCAAAAATTATAAGGTTACTTCCCCTGCACCATCGATTTCAGCTCCTTCTAACAATGAATACCCTTCTTTACTTTGTGAGGAATCATGGGCCAACGTTCTAGACACTGAATGGATGTTTGATTACATACCGGCGCATCTTTCCATGCTTAAGATCTTGTTGCCGATGTTATTTTGGGCGAGATATGCCTTTTTTACTTAATTCTTGTGTTGTGGTGGTGGTTTCCAGTCAATTGCATGTTATTCTACAATGGGTGATGGATACTTGGGTATTGAAATGATAAAAACCCTTTGCTCACTAGTTTTTTTTGCTAAAACATCTATGATTCAAGTGTATTTGAATGAGGTGTTCAATTGCTCCTAATATACTGTCTATATGTGCCTTTGCCATGTGTGGCTTTTGCTCTTGCTGCTTGCGGTCGATTTTGCTTTTGCCCTGTGTGGCTTTGTGTGCCTTTGCCCTGTGTGGCTTTTGCTCTTGGTGCCTGTGGTCGATTGTGCTTTTGCCCTGTGTGGCTTTTGCTCTTGTTGCCTGTGGCTCTGTGTGCTTTAGCCCTGTGCGGCTCTGCATTTAGCCTTGTATGGCTATGTGTGCTTTATCTTGTGTGGCTTTTGCTCTTGTTGCTATGAGTGGCTCTATGATTTAGCCCATCTATTTCATGAAAAATGCATACAAAAGTTGTTTACAAAATCAGTTAGCTACTGCCTTACATTACTTCTTATATTCAAAATCATTTAGCTAATGCCTTACATTCCTTCTTACATTCAAAAAGTTCCAGCTTCTCTTTCCTTCACTAAGTCATGGTCCTTGAATACCTAACTTTGTCATTAGGTATTCATATACCTAAGTCCATGCCCTCCTCACAACTATTATCCACAAGATATTGTAGGCATTCCTTCACTAACTCACTAGACACTTCCAAATTTATTGGAAGTTCATTTTGCCTAATGAGTGTGCCCTTCTTCATGTGTGGTATCTTGTACGCATTGTGTCCTTTCACCTTCATCATTTCCACCATGCATCCTTGAAGACTCAAAAACACATTGTTTAGAGTAGTAGGTGAGAGGTCTTCATATGACTTCTCAACTGCAGCCACTAGCTCCTCCACATTGTTGCACACATTTTCTGTTTGCAAGCTTAGTTTTTTTTCTCTAAAACCCCAAATAATTGATATTCGTGTCTGGACTGTTGGGGGATGGGGGGTTGATGAATAATTCTGATGTCAAAGCCATCAGAACTTGCAACCTGCCTAAAATCTGGATCATCATCCTTGATGTGAGGCCTTGCATTGTCTTGTTGAATGAAAATCACTTTGCTTGCAAATGCTGGCCATTTAAGCTTTATGGCTGGTATCATCTGTATGAAAACCACTTCATTCATTACAAATTAAGTAGAAATACATAAATTAATCTAAAATACATATGCATTCAGCCCCTACTGTTTTACTGTTACATTTGTCACAACAATCATCACTAATCCATACCTTATTGATAAAACAATGCTTTGTGACTTGCTTTGTTATGTTCTCGATTGGTTTTAACTCCAAATTTCCAGCCTCCCTATTTTTGTTGTTCCTTTTAGCAGGCACCAGTTCTGTAAACGGCCAAATCCCTATTTTTCCATCGAATAACATGCTGCCATCTTATGCAAATATTGGCCTACACACTGCACACATAAACATCACTTTCTTGATGAATTTCTTTGATTTGCATGTCCTGTGCGGTTCTGCCTCTCCGGGGGTTAAGTAGAACATGTGATTTACTTTTGTGATGTAAAACCACTTCTCGTCGATATGCACAGTGTTGTGCATATCTTTGAACTGAAGTACCTTCAGAATACGGTCATACTCTATGGCTTCAAGGCTGAATCGCAGGCGTAGAAGTTTGTTAGGAGCAGTTAGGTCGGGTCTAATTGCACTTGTGTGAGCTTTGATCAATCCCTTGCTTATCCATCGACCCACTGTACTTTTACTGTAATTTATGCCACTTGCAAGCCTTCGAATAGTTGACCTTTTGCTCAATTCCAGGCTGGAAATTAGCTCTAAGTCGATTTGCACTCTCTTTCGATGTGGTCGATGTATTTTCATGCTTGCCGAATGAATGTGCTCACCTCTTTCTTGTTATTTTTTTGCCGCAGCCCAAAGCCGACTCACGGTCCTCCTAGAGCTTCCGAACTTGACGATGGCTTCTTGGATCTTCCCTCTCTTCGGCTTGCCATTTTTGCTATCTTGAAGAAAGAATTGAACAATGGTGTTCCTTTCTCCATTACTTAGATCTTTTCTTCTCATTTTCCTTTCTTTTTGCTGTAATTTTTTATGTTTAGAATGAAAAACTGAATCTGCACTTGTGCCTATTTAAAAGGTTTTTTGTGGTTGTAAAGAGAGGGAAACTCAAATTCTATGAAAAAATTCAATTAAATTTGGTGTTGAATTTTTTTAAGTGATTTACAGCTTTTGGCGCTGCATTCAGGAGGGAATTGAAAATTTTGGGTAGTATCATTTCAATCGTTCCCTATGCCTTTGACAGAATTTGGATAATAAAATTAAAGGGAAAGCTAATTGTAATAAAAATAAAATAATATTTAAATTTATAAAAAAAAAGTAAAAGTGGGCCACCACATTTTTAATGGTTACAATTACTTTTGCTAATTGAATGGTTAAAATGGTGGACCACCAATTTTAACACCTTAATTCAACACGCCTTAATATCTGTACTCAAAAGAAACAGACCATTATTTCTGGGACAGAGGGAGTAAATTGTTGGTTGTTGGGAACCTTGTGGAATATCCTAACCCTTGTTTTGATGATACCAAAATTCATAGGTTGTAATTGTAATAGACTAGAATTGTTTTTGAACTCAAGTGTTAGAGTTCAGTTCTAGTTTAGCTTGCGGTGTCGAAGACTGAAGACTGAAGAACGAAGGACTGAAGACTGAAGACTGCAGATACCAATTGAAGCATCAGTTGAAGAATCAGTTAAGAACTGATTACTTAATGCGCGCAATGGACTGATACTAAAGTCAAGTATCAGTTGAACATTCTTCTCGGACTGATCTTCCAACGTTCAGAGGAAGCCACGTACTCACAAAAGTACAGCCGCATTAAATGCAGAGATCTCAGGATATCCTTATCTCTGCAGAGGTCATTTCTATCTGGTGGTTACTTTTCAGAGACGTCACATCTCCTGTCCATCAAGAGAGCCGTTTCCACCCAGACAAGGAACCTCGAAGATTGAAACCTCAGCCCAAATTCGAATTGCTCTCCAACGGAAGAAATCTTGATGACGTTCTACGCCAACGGATCTATTCAAGAGTTCTCCTACAAATAGCGCTCGAGGATCACTTCAACCTTCACTGATTCAACGACATAAGCTGAAGCTCTGCCGAAATTGCTACTCAGCCTAAAGCTTAACCTCCCCAAAGCTTGAATCGAAGAAGAGAATTTCAAAGCCAAAATCAGTCACTGCTGATTACACATATTCTCTTAGACCTTAGGCAAACCTCTGTTTACCCAGAAGCCGAAGGTCAAACTTGCTTCAAAGAACTTGTTCTTTGTAGTATAGTTGGCACTCGTTCAAAACTCCCCCCAAAAGAGTGTTTGAGTGATTCGGAGTTCAGGAAGGTACTCTGACTCTGAGTGAGAAGTCTTAGCACGGGTTGTGCTGAGCAAGAGAAATCCGACGCGAGTGAAGCGTGGGTACTGAAGAAGGGTTTTCTTCAGTGGTACGGTTGTGTGCACCCGGCAAGCACACGGTTTGGTTTACAGTGTACCTGTTAAGCACTTGCGGGGTGAATTGTTGGTCTGATCAACCGATCGTGGATGTAGGAAAGGGTTTTTCCGAACCACGTAAAAGTCTTTGTGTTGTTTACAGCTTTCAGTTTTACATTTTGTGTTGTTTACAGCTTTCAGTTTTACATTCTTACTTGTGTTATTTCAAATTGATAAATTGAACACTGATTAACTGCAAAGAGAAACCTAAAAACCAACAACGTGCTCCACCGAGGCTATTGCGAAACTAAGTTTAATTTCCGCTGCGTATGATATCAGTCTGACTGATCTATCTTCTGATAGTCAGGAAGAGTGTTATCATCTCTGTTTTAGCAAACCCGACTGAAGCCCTTACTTGCATCAATTAAGTTCCAGCAACTTAACTGATAACTCTTTACTGAAGAGCTTTCAGTATCAATCGTCAACCCTGTTTGGTCAAAACTGTTTTTTAGTAAAACAGGAGTCTGTGTTTGCGTGTAAAGTTTCGTTTTGATCTCTATCTGAGATCCCTCTGATTGAGGAGTTTGAAAAATAGCCCATAGGTGTATTCCCCCCCCCATACACCTATTCGAGACCCTCTGGACCTAACATTGGTTCATAAATGGGCCTTATAACCTACTACATTATTTCGCCTTACAGGCCCAAAAAAGTGAAGGCAAATTAAAAATACGAGCCTTTTATGAGCTAATAATACGAATTGTGGATTATTTAAATTATATATTTTTTACTTTAATTATAAACTTCAAGTTTTGGGTTAATCTATTGGATTTGTCGGACTAAAAATATATAAAATAAATTAACTAATATATTTATATTGACAATTGTACATTTGTAACACAATAATACACATATAAATAAGTGATATCTCATCGTCAACTTACATAATACTAACTAATAGCAATTGTTAGAGGGATATGGATACACACATTTTGTAATGATTATAATTTTCTGACTTTTTCATCTTATCATTTTATGCCAAGTATTAAAAACAAATAGAAGTGAAATGATGAATATAATTTTTAAATATTGAATTAAAATACATTTCATAAAATAAGAATGTTTTTGTTTTATTATACTAATTTTCAGAAGCAGAGTAATAAAGTTGAAAAATCAAATAACGTCAAAAAAATATATAATTAGATGAACACATTATTTTCGGGTCAACTTTATAGAGGTTGGACTATTTCCTAACCAACTTTATCGGCCTTTCAGATTATTTAGTTACAGGCCATTCATGCTAGAATTTTATGGAGCTAAAAATTTTCATTCTAACCTTCTTAAATTGTCAATCTATTCAGATCAATTCACTAATTTCAAGTTAGATTGACATTCCTATAAACAGTCTTCAAAATTCAAATTTATAAAGGGTAAAGGTCACTTTATGTCCCATCATTTTAGCGAACCTAATGATAATACCAAAATGATACTCAACCTACCAAAAAAATATTATTTGTGTCCTACTAAAATTTTTCGGAGATCAGAAATTGACGTGGACTACCGGAGAGTCTACATGGCTTGTCTACATGGATTGAAAAGAAAAAAGAAAAAAAAAACTAAAATACACGTAATTTAAAATGCCATCATTTCATTTTCTTTTTTTCTCTGCAATTTCTAATGAATGGTCGGCTCTTCCACCGCCCTTGACTCCATCTCTCAAGTCGCGACTGGAGCCTCTTCTTTTTCGGTGACATTAGTTGCCGGTTCTCGACTCTCTGTAGATGACCGTCACCGACGGCAGTATCTTGGATAACGTTGACTCTTGGGGCCGCGTCGGCGAGGACTTCTGTCCAGTCTTTCTCCTCATCCCCTGCAGATGTGTCGTCACCGCTGCCATTGGAGGGCATGCAAGATTCACTGTCGCCTCGGTTCCATGAATCACAGTTTTGCTCCCTCCTTTCTCTGCCTCAACGACGAGGCAACAACCTATATTCATTCCCGTCTACCTTATCGACAAAGGGTGTAACACCCTAAACCTAATTAAGGTGTTAATTCTAAATTTTTAAATAAATATTTAATGTGGAAGTCTATATGTAAATATGTGTGTATATATATATATATGTATATATTCTAAAAACAATTTAGATAATGTAAACTTTGAAATGATATAAACCTTTAAAACACTTTTAAATTAACTAACCTTTAAAACACTTTTAAATAAACTTTTAAAACACTTTTTGAAACGATTTTAAAGATATCTACTTGTAAATAATATACTCAAATACTAACTTTGATTTAAAGCCAACAATCAAACATTCGTCCCAAATCATGATATAAATAAGCCATGAAGATATTTAACTATTAATTCAATCATAAGTTTGAAATCAATTTAAAACACAAAACTTTACTAAGTAAAGCATTAGATGCTTAGATGTCAATGCAATTAAAATCAACTATTTGCATAATGGCTTGACGTGCTCATTCGACCCTTCACGCATCTCCAACAGCAATAACCTGAAATATTAAATGTGGGATGAGCATACAGGGTATACTCAGTGTGGGTATCATGCAATAATTGTCCAAGTTAATAAAATGGTAATACAAAAGATTGTGGCATACCAAGGACTGTGATGTCTTGGACCCATTGAGCGGGCCCCTAGCAATATAATTTAACTCACATATGCTAAACACATAATATTAAAATGGACAAGTGGCGAGATGCAGACTCATCAACTCTACGATGTACACATTTAATAAGATAGAATTTGACCAGTAACTTCAACCTTCTTCAAGTATGTTTCTTCGATAATTCAACGAGTCAATTACAGAGAAAAAATGTACTCCCTCTGTCCACGAAAAAGTGCCCTACTTACCCCTTTTTTTTTTGTCCACGAAAAAGTGCCCTGTTTACCTTTTTGTACATTCATACCCTTTACTTTTCAATTTATTTACAACTTATGCCATTAATAAATCCACACTTTTATTTAATCTAAGCAATTAACCCACACAATTAACTCACTAATTAAAAGTTTATTTATTTATTTATTTATTTTCTGTTTATTTAATCTATGCAATTAACCCACACAATTTATTTATTTATTTTCAGTTTATTTATTTATTTATTTTCTGAATTTCAAGTTTATTTATTTATTTATTTTTGAATTTTCAGTTTATTTATTTTCCAGTTTATTTATTTATTTCCAGTTTATTTATTTTCCAGTTTATTTATTTATTTATTTTCTGAATTTTCAGTTTATTTATTTATTTATATTCTGAATTTCAAGTTTATTTATTTTTGAATTTTCAGTTTATTTATTTATTTATTTTCGAATTTTCAGTTTATTTATATATTTATTTTCTGAATTTTCAGTTTATTTATTTATTTATTTTCTGAATTTCAAGTTTATTTATTTATTTATTTTTGAATTTTCAGTTTATTTATTTTCCAGTTTATTTATTTCCAGTTTATTTACTTATTTATTTATTTATTTTCCAGTTTATTTATTTATTTATTTTCTGAATTTCAAGTTTATTTATTTATTTATTTATTTATTTATTTTCGAATTTCCAGTTTATTTATTTTCCAGTTTATTTATTTATTTATTTTCTGAATTTTCAGTTTATTTATTTATTTATTTTCTGAATTTCAAGTTTATTTATTTTTGAATTTTCAGTTTATTTATTTATTTATTTATTTATTTTCGAATTTTCAGTTTATTTATTTTCCAGTTTATTTTTTTTTTCTGAATTTTCAGTTAATTTATTTCCAGTTTATTTATTTATTTTCTCAATTTTCAGTTTATTTATTTATTTATTTTCGAATTTTCAATTTATTTATTTTCTGAAAATTTTATTTCCAATTTA
The DNA here is from genome assembly GCF_028751815.1 of Salvia miltiorrhiza. NCBI lineage: Eukaryota > Viridiplantae > Streptophyta > Magnoliopsida > Lamiales > Lamiaceae > Salvia > Salvia miltiorrhiza. The sequence goes on from NC_080388.1 coordinate 10,171,825, forward strand.
TTTATTTTCCATTTTTTTATGTATTTATTTATTTATTTATTTATTTTCTGAATTTCAAGTTCATTTATTTATTGAATCGGCACTTTTGTTTAATGTTTTCTCATTTAAATGCTTTCATTTAATTCACCTAATAAAATAATGCCAAATAGTTAGTGGAAGATTAGTAAAAATAACCACAATACATTAACACTACCCTTTTAGTCTTTTACACCACCTTTACACCACCTTTTTCAGCTTTCTTAAAACCCGTGCCAGCACCCAAATGGGGCACTTTTTCGTGGACGGAGGGAGTAGAATGTTAAATAAAAGATCGGAACCCCGTTACAATGACTGAAGGTGGTATTTATAGAAAACAAGGGGAAAAGGGTACATCAGTCTTTTTAGTCCCACACGCACTCTTCATGCACGGCCTCTGCGTGAGTGTCGTTATCATAGGTGATCGTCCTTCACATAACAACAGCTTTTCGCCTATCGTCAGAGATTGGTCATGGGCTACGCATTCAACTCCTCATCATATGGCTGCGCAGGCTCCCTTTTTTGATAGTGTCTTCTAATGCTACGAAGACCATCTTTATGGAATTCAACACTTCTGCTCAGTAGGTCCATCTGTGGTCCTCCGAGGCCTCCTCTGTTAGTTTCTCACATATACATGTATAATCGATATCCAGATGTACCGAGTTTAACGCTGAGGGGGATCTTACCCCTCATCAACAAGTATTAACCACAACATGTATTAAAATAAATTCCACACCTTAACTTGAAAGCTGACTTGAATAATTAAATCAAGAGTTGCGTCCTAGTCGCGCCGCACCTAGTCAGATAAAATTCAAATAACTTATAAGGGCCTAAATGTACATGAAAATAATTTAATATAAATTAAGTAATTTATATAATAAGATAAATATATATTTAAAGATCTTTCTTATAAAAAAATCAGCTTAACTTTCAATTAATAAAGATCAAACCCAAAAACAACCCTTATCAGGCTCAAATTATAATCTTATTTTAGATCCAAAATTCATTAAAAAGCAGCCCAACCTTAAAGCCCAATACTAAAAACCTAAGCCTCAAACCCATCTCTTTAATTAAAGAATTTACACACACACAAACACATGACACACACACAATCAGACGCACACACACACGCACAGCACCCTCACTCTCCTCTCTCTCCCTCTATCGGCAACTGCAGCCGCCGCCGGACGGCGGCCGGCGGCCCCCTTCCGTCTCTTCCTCGACCTCTTTCCCTCCCTCGATCTCCCCCTCTCTCACCGCCAGACGGCTTCGGCGAGGAGCGCCAAAGCCGCCCCCTCCTCTGCTCCAGCGACCCACTGCCAACCGCCTCACCTCCGGTCTGCTCCTTCCGGCGACAGAGCAGCAGCGGCTCCGGGACAGCAGCGCCGCCGCCGTGACAGACGGGCTCCTTCCCTTTTCCGGCCCAACGGCTCAACAACCACGCCGCCTCCCTTCTTCCAGATCCGGCACCCCCTCTCTTTCTCGGCCGGCAGAAACGGCCGTCGTCGCCGCCACCATGACCGGCAGCAGCAGATGGCAGGCCGCCGTCTCCTCAGCTTCTCCTTTTCCGGCTCACCAACAGGCCTCTCACCCAAAAACACCTCAAACCCCTCCCATCTCCTTCTAGTTTCTAATTTCTTTTCATATAATGAAATAAAGATTTATTCTTTACTAATGCATTGGGCAATTTACATGAGAAAATATTTACAAGCTCTGTTTCTTTGATTTTGGTGCATGGTGTGGGTGTACTGAATTCAGTTTTGGGGTGGGGATTACTCACAGATATTGTTGTGTTTCTGCACAAAATAGAAAGAGAAATAAAATAAAAAGAATGTAATTTGAGGTGTTGAAACAATTTTGGTGGAAGAGTAGAGAACCTACCGTTTTGTTTTTCTTGGAATTCTGCAGATGCTGACTGAACTGGCTGAATGAGTAGAAGGGTAGGTTGCTTGAACAGAGATCGGAATGTTTGACAGAATTGTTTGATAGAATTTCTTCAAGGAAATCAGATGTATGAAAGAAGATTGGTTTAAATGTGGTGAATTGTAGAGTGATACGTGGATGAGCAGATTATGTGGCTTAAGAGAATCCGCATTGGGGTTACATGATAGCTTACATAAGAGCATCCGCATTGGGGTTACATGATAGCTTACAGGATAGCCTGGGGTTACATGATAGCTTACAGGATAGCCTACTTTGTGAGGGAGACCACATGGTGTAAAGATGCTGTAAAGATGCTGTAGGGGTTACATGCTGTAGGGGTTACATGATAGCATTAGTTTTGATTTTTTCATTTTTCATTTAAGTTTAATTTCATAAATTTAAATTACACAATTTACTTCAAATTTAAATTGCATTAATTTTGAAATCCTAAAAATTACATAAAATTTAATAAAATAAAAACAAATCTTACAAATAACTATTTCGGCCCTAGAGGTCCGAAACGTGCCCAAACATGCTCCATCAAATCATATTGGAGAGCGGCGTGCAACTGCCTATCTCGGAGAAGGGCATCTCTTTGGACATATTCCTCTCGGAGAAGGGCATCTCTTTGGACATATTCCTCGAATGAAACTGTGGTTGCTCGACCACTCTCCGTCGAGTCACTGCTAGACGCCCCATGTCCCGCGTCGTCATCTCTCCAATTGGTTGCTCATTCACCTTCGTGCTCCACAATCATGTTGTGGAGAATGATACAACACAGCATGATGTCTCGGAGATGCTCCAAGTAGGGCTGAGCATCGGCCGGTTCGGCCGGCCGACCGATGCTAAAATCCAAAACCGACTAACCGACGGTTAGGAGTTCTTATAGGCCGAACCGACCGATTTTGGGCAGACCATCCGACCGAAAACCGAACCGACGGGGTAGTCGGTTTTGCGGTCGGTCAATCGGCGCGGAGGTGCAGAGAAAGGAGAAGGCGGCAAGGACTGCGGAGGGGAGGAGAGACCGATGTGCAGTGGATGTATCGTGGAGGGGAGGAGACAAAACGCCAGTGACTCGAAGGGGAAAACAACGAAGATGATAGATGAACGCAGGGCTGCGGCGTGGAAGGGAAAACAGCAACGACGGGAAGGAGGGAGCGGCCGAGCGGGGCTGTGCAGATGCTGAGGGGAGGGCGGCGCTAGCCTGAAGGTGATTGAGTGAAAGAGGCGTGAAAATCAAAAAATGCAGCTAGGTTTAGAAATAAATATGGTCAAAGTTTGATATCACTATAAAATTAATACTAAGGCCCAATAAACGCATACTTCATTGGAAATGAAAAACAAGGCCCAACTAATCAGTCGGTCGGTTCGGTCAAAACCGGCCCAAATTTTTTAAAACCGAGCCGACCGCGAAAATCGAAAATTTTCTAAAAATAAAACCGAACCGACCGATCACCATTAAAAACCCGACCGAAAACCGATCGGTTCGGTCTATTTTCGGTCGGTTTGATCGGTGGGTCCGGTTTTTGCACACCCCTAGCTCCAAGTACCAATTTCGCGCGGGACTGCGAATGATTCTCCACCGTGCTTGAAGGACTCTAAAGGCACGTTCGACATCCTTTCGTGCCGATTCTTGCATCTTCTTGAACCTCGCCTCCTTCTGATTTGTCGCCATCGGTGGACTCTTGACGAAGCAACGCCACTTCGGATATATGCCGTCGCACAAGTAATTGCCCATCTGGTAGTAGCGATGGTTCGCCTGAAAGAGCACAGGCGGGGCAGTTCCATCCAACACATCGGCGAAGAGAGGCGACTGGTTGAGAACGTTGATGTCGTTGTTCGAACCAGCGACACCGAAAAAGGCATGCAAAATCCACAGATCGTGGGATGCAACGGCCTCTAAGATCAAGGTTGGCTCCCCTTGATCACCGCGTGTATATGCGCCGTGCCACGCCTTAGGGCAATTCTTCCACCCCCAATGCATACAATCAAGACTCTCGAGCATCCCGGGAAATCCGTGTCGCGCCTCGTGCATCTGGGTAAGGCGTGTGATGTCCTCCGGTGTTGGACGGCGCAGATAATGGGCTCCAAAAGCCCGGATGACTGTCTTGCAGAACTTCTTGAGGCATACACGCCCGGTGGAGTCGGCGACTTTGAGATACTCGTCAAAAGTATCCGCACTGACGCCGGTGGCTAACTGGCGGATAGCCGACGTGCATTTCTGCAACGGGGAAAGAGAGTCCCGACCTATTGCATTAGTGGTCATCTGGAAGTAAGTATCTTCACCTTGAACAACCTCCATGATGCGCAAGAACAGCTCCTTCTGCATTCGAAAACGCCGTCGGAAAAATGTAGGTCCGTACGTCGGATTGTCGTTGAAGTAGTCTTGCATAAGACGTAGATGGGCTTCCTCTCTATCACGGTGGACGTAAGACCGGGGACGTTTCACACGTCCCGCCTCCGGCGCCGGCTGGGCATAGATGTGAGCAAGCAGTTGTTTTTGCAACTCTATCTCCTCCATGATCGCATGAACTACACCGTCGGATGAATCAGACGAAGAACCGTGGTCGGATTCCGCCATTGTCGGAAGAAAGAAGATGAAAACGCTTGAAGGAGGAAGAAGAAGGAATGAAAGTGAAAGAAGAAGGAGAACTGTGGAGTGAAAGTGAGGAAGAAGAAGGAGGAAGATGAATTTATAAAGAGAATAAAAAATTAAAAAAAAATTCAAAGGGTCAAATTTGGCACGAAAACTGAGGAGTCAAAGCTGCCAATTTCATTCAAAAATCCAATTTTTTTATAGAGGCGCGTATAGAACGTGTAGCACTCGTGTAAATGTTTGCTGCATCGCTTACACGATAGCAAGCTTACACGAGTAAGCTGCTATCGTGTAAGCGTTGCAGATGCTCTAAGAGGGGTGTTACACGTTAATATCCCATCACATAAAAGTCAAAATTTAAATGTTTTATAAAAATATATGGGCTGGTATAGATCTTAAAATTGTGGTGATACAAATGGGCTTGAAAAAACATGTATACAATCTTAGCTAAAAATAGATATGACCCAATTTAGACGGACGGAAAAATATTTTTATTTAGGTCCAAATTAAATATAAAATCTCTAGAATATAAGTTTCTATATTTATAGATATAATCTCCAATTTAAAGTCTTACATTTAACTAGGGGCGCGATTAAACAATTCATGAGCTTGATATAATAAAATTTTCAATGACTTCACAATTTAAATGCTTTAAAATAATTGAAATCTAAATTTAATTTAAAATAAATAAGTTTAGATAAATGATTTGGTTTCGGACTGTCACAAAGGGTTCAGCCCTAACTCTCGGTAATTAAACGCAATTAAGCAAGATATGATTTTTCCACCTCCGTTCTTTTACTTATCAACTTTCCCCTATTTGTTTCGAGGTTTTTGCTGTTGGGTCCCGGTGGGGTACTGAACTAGTGTATGGAGAGGGATACACCAGTGGGCTATTTTTATCGAAAATTGAAACTGATGTGAACAGTGAATGAAAGATCAGTTTAAGAAAGGGTTAATAATGAGCCAGTCAGTTAACTTCAGTGTGAAGAGCTAGTCGACGAAGTGAAGTTCAAACAAAGGGTTCAATCTTTTCAGTTTTGAAATCAGAGTAGTGTTAGAAATCTTATTGACTGTCTTCAGACTTGTCAGTTAGACTGATAATACTTAAGCGGAAGCGATTTTGAAATAGCCTTTAGTGAAACAGAGTATCAATTTTTAAGGTTTGTCCTTTAGATCATCAGTATTCAGTATATAGCAGAGTTAGTGCGCAGATATGAACTGAGAAACTAAAAGCAGTAAAGAACGCATGATTTTTACGTGGTTCGGAATACTGATTCCTACTTCCACGATCAATTGATTACATTGACAATCGACTAGGCTCGTGCTTACGGGTGCACAACAAACCTTCTACTGAAAAACTATTTTCAGTGCCAACACACTGGGTTGGACTTCTCTTGCTTAGCTTACTGGTGCTAAGTAAACCACACGCTTAATTAGCTTACGAGTGCGAAACAACCTAGTGTTTAGACAACCGTCTCGAACACTCTCTCAAATGCTATTTTCTTTTTCTTGAAAAAGGGTTCGAATTCCAACTAGGATTACTAATGCGTGCGATTTAGTTGTTTAGATTCGTGTTTATTACCGTGTATTTTATTTGATATTACTGACTCAACCCAAAACACCTAAGGGATTGACTCGCAATCGTACGAGCTCGTCCTGGTGTAGTAAGCTAACCTAAGTCGTCTCTCAAGGAAGGCTAAACAGGGCTCTGATCATGCTACGCACAGAAAACAGGAAATAAACCTACACACTATAATCAGAAGTTTGGGTCTGACACTCACTCTCCAATTAACTAATGCGTTATTGAAATAATGCATATAAAGTTAACTAGGCAATCGTAAGGAAGCAAAAAAAGAAAGCAGTAAGAAAGCATATAGACCTAGGGTTCTAAACTAACAATCTAGAAAGCAATATTAAATGAAAAAACACAAAACAACAATTATCTAGGCAAGGAAAATAAACAAGCGTTCAAATCTATGGAAAGCACTAGCCATCATTAATCCTGAAGAACATGTAAATGAAAAGCAACACAAATTCAACGGAGAATTACGCTAACAAATCGACCAACAAGCTAACTATTATAACTAGGCGATGGAATAATCAAAAGCATAAATCAACATCAATAACAATTATCTAAATATACTCATTCATCTAAGCAAATAAACAACCAAGATCAACCAAGGGAAATCAATAAAACTAGTCATGAGAATTCAATGAGTTCTTACAATAATTCGATGCAAAACTTTAATCCAAATGATCTAATGTTGTTAAGACGTGTTCTAACTCTCAAAAACTAAGGGAAAATATAGGAAAATCGCCTAAGAAGGTTGTGGAGCCGAGAATGGGCACTAAAACCCTAAAAAATGGGTTTTAAACCCTCAAAAACATAACTGCCAGATCGCGCAGGCGGCCGCCGCCTATGCCCTTCGCAGAATGGGCACGGCGAGCGCCGCCTTCCGGCGGGCGTCGGCCACTGCAATGTGCAGCATTTTTATTTTGGTCCGTTCTACTTCGTTTCAAATCGGATTTTAGATCCGTTATTACCTACGAACTCGTATCGAGACGAACTTCGATTCTTCGTCAGACCATTTAACTAAATTATGACTTTCTTTTTGTCCACATATCAATCAATTTGAGTATAAAATCCCGAGACAACAAAATTAGCACAAAAGCTCAAATCAATCAACTCTTGAGTGAAAAAGACCAAAATAAAAGTCAATATAACACGTAAACACCCAGAAATTCATCACAAAATAGGGCTAAACAATTACCCAAGTTCGTTGGTGTTTTGGCGCAGGAATTGCATGAATTGGGGTAGAAACTGGCGGATGCCTAAAGATTATGAAAGTCGAGTTTTTGATGAAGATGACATAAATTTTAGAGAAGATTAGAGATTGGATTTTTAGATTAATTATGCTAGATTTAATTTAGCCCAAAACTCTTGTTTAACTAGTTTTTTGAAGTTTTGTTTTGATTAAGGGCCGAAAGTCCATCTTGGAGTGAGGCGGTTGATTGTGTTTTATGGGAATCAATTCCCTTGGTTTGGATATTCCAACTTAGCCGCCAACTTTAGATATATATAGGATTAGTTAGTTTTTTTTTGGCAGACACGTTTTTACTCTAAATTATAGGTTAAGATTTTTACTTTAGTTTTGCTTTCTCTTGCTTTGTGATTGACGGCTGATTTGAAGAATCAAGGCAGACGGGTTTTTCTTTTGGTTTCATAGTGGTGATTTTATTTAATTTCAATTGCAAGTTATTTATTTGTTTGCTTTAATTTATTTGATTGTTTTTAATTTAATTATGAGTAGCTAAATTTTTAATTCTGCAAGAATAATGAAGTACTGATTTAATATCTGTGAGACCTAATTGTTCATATAATTGATTCCTATTGATTTCGATTTTATTCCTTGTGTTTAAAGATAATTCTGATTTTATTTAAGCCTGATCAACTTAGATTTAATTGGATTACAGTCAATTGGTTCCTCCAATTCGTAATTATTGAAATATGGCTGATTAGTGATAAAGCTACCATGTTCGTAGTAGGAATAAATTGGTAGATGAATTATTTCTTACGTTTCTTAGGTAATTTGTCTAAACTGGATTCCTTCATCTTAATGTTATTAAAATATTAAATCTAGGCCTGTCGTCTACAGCTACGTTATATTTTAATAAGAGAAATAGGCAAGTCTGGCGTCTACAGCTGTCTATCGACGTAGTAAGTAGGAATTGGGGTATGTCAGTGCGTTCACGGTATCCTATAACTGGTTGGTTGATAAGGATTAATTTATCTTTGCGTCGATGATCAGAGTTATTAAATTAGTATGGATTTATTCGAGCCGAGTTACTTTTCTTTGATTGAATTTTACTGATTGTTATTTAATTTATTTGCTTCCTTAGTTTATTAATATTTCTCTCAAAATTAAGGCATGGTGGCTACACCAAATTTAGATCTATAGAAAATTGATTGCAATTACCCGTTCTCTATGGTTCGACCCTGCTTACTATTATACTCATTTAATTCTTGGTAGAATTGCAGGAATTATTTGGTGGTATACGACGACCACCAATTACTGAGAACAAACTCTCAGTAATCAGTTTTTAGGCTAATGATTTTGAATGTATATGCCTAAGAAAACTAAGAGAATGTATATTATCAGTTAGACTAATAGTTACAACGGTGAGTATTCTCTTCTTCGATTCAAAGTGATTGTAGTGAAGTTGTTGAGTCTTGAGTTTGATAGAGTTTCAGCTTGTGCGTTGAATCGGTAAAGAATGAGGTTGATCCTTGAACTCTATTTATAGGTAGCGTCCTGAGAAAGATCCGTTGCAGGAGGTCTATCTTCAGTTTTCTGCCGTTGTGACACAAATTCAAATTTGGGCTTAGGTCCTCAGTTTTCGTCCTCCCTAAACTGAAAGTATGTAGCGTACTTTCTTTAGTAGGTGAGGGTGCTGCAGTATAAGGCAACACGAAAAGGAAAACTCCGCATTCTGAAGGACGATTTTGCAGATCTTCGAATTAAATATAGTTGTATTTGCTTACTTTCCACGTGGCTTCTTTTTAAACGAATGAAACATCCTTAAACTGAGAATCAGTTTGGAACAGAGAGTAAGTCCGAGGTTTCAACTGATATTTTACTTCAGTGTCAGTTTCTGCTTTATCCGACGTGGCATGTATCAGTTCTTTCCTAACACTGATACTGCAGTATACGTGTCCTTCAGTATGAGCCAACGGTCTTGAGTATCTTGGTCTTCAATTTAACTGGACCTTCAGTCTTCAGTCTAAATAATTTCAGTTCTTGGGCTCTTCAGTCTTCAGACTTCGATCTTCAGTCTTCGCCTATATTATTTAATCTAGCTAAAAACATGGACTCTAACACTTGAGTCCAGAATTACTCTAGTCTAGTGAAGATAAACTAAGTGTTTTGGAATCATCAAAACAAGGATAGAATATTTCTATTAATTTTCCAATATTTGCTGGTGGACAAATCTATATATTATACTAAAGCAAAGTGGTGGAGGAATTTTCCCCGCCTAAAACTCTTTCTCCCATGCAATGATATTTTATTTCCTTTCCAAAAAAATAATACTCTCATTATTTACATTAAGTATTTTTATATTATTTTTTATAAAAGTTATGCTAAAATAAGTCAATAATTACATGTCTCTTCAACTTCTCTCCAATCAGAGCATCTCTAACCATGGGATGCATTGGGGATGCATCCCAAAAATAATTATTGGGGGGATTTAATTTAGGGAAGGTGATTGAAGGAGAGAGGAGAGTTGGTTTTACCACCTCTAACACGTAAGAGTGAGAGAGGAGATTAGTTTTGTTTTCTTTTCTTTTCTTCTCTTTTGCTTTTCTTTTGTTTTTTTTTATTTCATCTTTTTAGTTTGTAATTTATATTCATTTTTTTCCTTCATTTTATTTCATTTTTAATGTAATTTTTTATTTTATTTTTATTTTGTTGCCAATTTAATTTATTTAATATCTTAAATTTAAATTGACTTTTGTGTTTTATGTTTTTATTTTTAAAAAATATTTATTATTCGCTATATATTTATAAAATAATAAATTTATATACTTTATAAACAATAAATATGAAATTTAAATTAAATGTGAATAAATATTAAGTGAGTTATAAATTGATGAAATGTGGGTCTAGAATGATGTCAGGAAAAATCTGAATTAAGTAACTATTGTTGAGGTGAAAATAAAGAAGGAGAATATGGTGATGTGTCTTCGAAGATGTCAGCAAAAACCTGTAAATGAGGATGTATTACTGGAGATGATCTTATACATTTCCAACAATCTTAACATCCCTTTAGATTTCCTATAAAATTCCCAACATTAATTTTTCAGCCGATTCATTGTTCATGTTAATTTCATAAACATGATACACAACTATTGTTTAATGAAATAAATATAAAGTTGGTTGTATTAAGTATTAATTTACACGCTAATAAAATACATTTTCAATCATACTATTTATTGAACTTCTTTAGATTATGAATTTATATAAATGAGTAGGGTGGGAAGTGACCCATTCTTAAATGAGTGAGGAATACTACTACACTATATATGTATGCGGTGAACTTATATAAATTAATTTATATATAGTTACAACTTTGAATTGTTTTGTATTTTAATTTAATTTGCAAACCACGGATAACTTAAATAATTTGATTGGTCTAATTTCATATTATGTTAGGTGCCCTAATGCTTGAATTATTTAAAATTTTGAATTAACTACATTTGCGTCGATTTACATTTTAAAATGGACCCAAGTTCATGGAGCAAACAATCATATATAATAACATAATTGCAAGTGTTTATTTGTCTTTTAGACCTTTAAAAAAAATATCTCAAATAGCACAATCTGTATTAATTATATAAATAATTATAAATTTTTATATTAAAAAAAGACCTAATATCCGCGCAACGCGCGTGGGCAATACTAGTATGAAGTGAAAGGAAGTTCATCAACTCTTCTATCAGCTTTGCCCTATTTGATTCAAATTCTTCTACAATCTGATCCAAATCCATAAATTTCAGATTCACAGAAGGAATAATGGGCTCAAAGAAGAATCCTAAGGCAAATAATGCGGAAAAAGAACAAGAAATAGAAGAATTTCTTCACCCCCTTTCTGCAGATGATAAATTGCAAACCCCAACCCTCAATAGGGATGATGAAGAAACCTTCATCAATTGAGAATTCTCCACCTCCAAGAGCTATTCGCATTACCGCAGACCCCACTGCCATAACCAATCTTTTCTCCTCCACCGAGCAACCCTTTTTACCCGCCGCCGTCGGTTGCCACCACTCCCGCCATCTCGGATCCCCTCATATTCTCCCATCACAACCCCTCTCTTGATTTCCCATCCTACGCGGACGTCAAGTTCCATCCGTTCCACGTCATTGTACAATCATTTTTTCACGCAAATTTATAAATCTACGTAGGTAAGCCATCTAGGCTCTCCAGTAGCCCACATCAATTTTCGGTCTCCAGAAAATTTTAATATGATACAAATAATATATTTTTTGGTAGGTTGGGTATCATTTTGGTATTATCGTTAGGTTGGAACATTTTTTAGAATTCGCTAAAACGATGGGACATAAAGTAACCTTTACCCTTTTATAAATTGGCTCAAGTGCGTAAACGGCTTGAAGTAATCAATGCCTAAAAGAATAAATGAATGATGCACATTTTTAATTTGGGGGAAACATTAAAATCTATACTAATAGAAAAAAAAACCTTGGGTACAACATGTAAATTGTCTATTTTATCCCTATTACATACTCCATCCGTCTCACAAAAATATGAATATTTTTTCATTTTAGGATGTCTCATAAAAACATGAACATTTTCTTCTTTGTACATTACACCCTTACTTTTTATCCCTCCTTTTTATACTTATTCACAAAAAAATCATCATGGTCCACCACTACTTTACCTTAATTAATTCATTACTCTCACAACACTTTATAAAGTGAGACCTATTTTTCACTCACAATAATTTTCAACTAATATTTCTTAAGACCCGTGCCACTCCCAATTGTTCATGTTTTTGTGAGACGGAGGGAGTATTTTATTTTAAATCAGCAACAATTACACATTTTTCATAATATATATTTAATATAATATCTGATCAATTTGTTGGGTCCCGGAGGGTTTACTGGACAGGTGTATGGGGGGGAGGGGGAATACACCCGCAGGCTATTTTTGCGGAAAACAAACAATCCAAACTTCAGTTGGAAAGTGGTCGTAGACTGATACTGAAGTGTCTTCAGTATTATGATTTCAGTCAAGCCAGAGCTTTAACTGATATCCACGTAAGGCTTCAGTCCAGAGTTTGTAAAATAGAGTAGAGTTACAAATCTTACTGACTATCAGTTGATTGGTCAGTTAGACTAATAACTTAGCAGCGAAAATTTAAACTTAATTTAAATAGCCTTTAGAAAGTTTGTCACCTAATAAAATCCTTAGTTTCGCTTTTCAGTTAGTCAGTTTCAATTGAAAACAAGCTTAACACAGATAAGAAATAACTGAAAGTAGATGAAGACACTACAAGAAAAATGAGTATACATGACACTGCATACATGACGCTTTTTATGAAAAAGTGTCATGTATGAGCGCATTTTTCATATACATGACGGTTTAAAAAAAAAGCGTCATATATGCGGTGTCATGTATTGAATACTTGACACTGAGCTGACACTTTTAGGAAAAGCGTCATGTATGAGCGTCGTTTATTCATAGTATACATGACATTTACTATAAAGCGTCATATGTGTGCGTTAATTTAAATGTTATTATACATGATAGTTATGCAAACTGACATGTATGTTACTAAACAAACCGTCATTAATTGTATTATTCTTGACATTTGATATAAATCGTCAAATATATTTAAATATAAGCATCATATATGTACATTAATTTAAATATTATACATGATATTTATGCAAATTGTCGTGTAAGTTAGTAAATAAATCGTCATTAATTATATTAATCTTGAAATTTAGTACAAAACATCAATTATATTTAAATTAAACCGTCATAATAATAATAATAAAAAAAATGCAAGTGTGCAGGATCAAATACTTGGACTCTTAACTTAATTTTTTTCAGGTGCACCAATAAGAATTTTACAAATAATTTCAACTTTGTTAATATTTATAATAATTGTATTGAAATCATAAAGAAAAATGATTTTAATTTAAAATATTTATAATATAATGAATTTTAGTAATCAATTAATATTAAATAAAAGTGAATATATATTTTAAATTGAAAAAAAAGAATTTATTTATAGTATAAGCAATAAGTTTTATTTTAAACCATTTAAATATTAAATAAGATAATTTTGTAATTATTAAAAAATAAATATTTTAAATAAGAAAATATTGTAAATAATGATTTTTATTTAAAGTCATTTAAATATTAAACAAAAACAATAAATTTTAAATGTTAATTTTTTTAACTAAGATTGTTTTGATATCATAGTGAAAAATGATTTTATATTAAGAAAATGAACTTATCTTTTAAACATTACAAAAAGAATGAATTTATGCTATAATGGTTTTTATTAATCAATTCAATATTAAATAGAAATAAAATTATTTATCACATCATATCATATTAAGATAAAACCCCTAGTTAAATTTCTTAAGCACTCCCATCCCAATTCATTCTTCCCTCATACACTGCTATCTCCCGCTATAGGAATTTTGAACCCGCCGCGCTCAGCCGTAGCTTCCGTTCTCGCTCGCCGCCCCTCTCCGTTGTTATCGCGCACCGCTGTAGTCTTGTCTTCTGTGCGGCTAGATTATTTCTTCTCATACCCACTCTCTGTCGCTCTAAATAATCGAACCCGCCGCCTCAAACCCTAGCCACGCGGTTCTCGCCGCCCTCTTCACCATTCTCGCGCTCAAACCCTCTTCGTCCGGTCAACCCGCCACTCCCCGTCTCAAGCAGGCATAGTCGCACATCCGCCCTCTGCCTCGGCCGTCGGCCTCTTCCCCATTGCCAACCGCCGCCCTCCTTCTCTGTCTTCACTTCTACACGTCCGTTGTGCTGCCGTCACTGCTCCGCTTTTTTGATGCTCCATTGTTCGCTGCTCTGTTCTAGGTATTTCAGATTTAAAATCCTAATTTGGTTGCTTCCTGGGAATTTATGTTTGTGATAGTCTAGGGTTTCGATTTTATGCTATGATTTTATTTTGCTACTTATGAATTTATGTTTGTGATAGTCTAGGGTTTCGATTTTAGGCTATGATTTTATATTGCTACTTACGAATTTTCGTTCTAGGGTTTTTCTGCAATTGGATTTTGCTTGTCGATCTAGCATTGTGAATAACCATCATCCATGATATGCAGAGATAAAAGAAATGTTTTATTTTCTACTCAAAGCCAATCTTAGAACTAGTATTTCGCATTTGTCCATGACTTCAAATTTCCAGTACCGTGGTAGAACACAAATGGAAACTATTTTGTCTTGTCCTTCCACCACCCAGTTATTTTTAAATACATATTGTTGTAACAAGAAGTTACATGTTTAAATTCTGTCTACTTATTTAGAAATGTTCTTGAGCTCAATCCTGTATAGTGTAGTATAATGATTGATTGACGATGTATAACTCACCCAACTATTTAGTCGTGTCCCATTTGCATCTTCTTTCAGGGGATCCAATCCTCTTCATTTATAATCCCATAAGAGTTACATCATAAATTGGAGATTTCAATTACAAACGATGTAGTTGGCATTTTATTCAGTTTTGTTGATGAATAAGGTACTTTCAGGCAAGGTCTTTTATTTCACTAAATGCCATTTATATGTGATGGATTTCCTTTAATTCTAGTATTTCAAAAACTATGAACCTTTGTAGAATCACTTTGATATTTTTTAAGAGAATATCAAGTCACGTGAGTAACATTTTCTGTTGATATTCTTTCTTTGTTGTGTTGGTAGTTCTTATCATCATTGACTAATTATATAAAAATAAGAGTGTATGTATGATGGAGTTGAAATCCTAAAAAGAGAAGAATATGTCAAAATTGTCGCTGAGGATGGTTAATTTAGCAAAACTTACTTTTTTAACACATCAGTAACACTAATGATTGCTCCTCACGTAAAATAAGGTTTTAAACATTGTTTAAATTTTTAGAGTTACCAAGATTTAGTAAAAGTTGTAAAATAGGAAATTTTAATTTAAATTTGATCTCTCTGCATGATAAATATATTATTAGTCATTTTCCAATTATATGTCATATTTAAAGAACATGCGAGTAGATGTGATGTGTTTTGATGCTCTGTTGTTTAATTTCTTAATTAGATGAATCAGGCCTTTACTAACCCAACCTGTTTCATCTTTTATTCTATCTTTAATCAGATAGATTGATAAAAAAAAAATGGGGGAACACATTTAAACTTTTGTGCTCTATATTAACTAGGAAGTTTCAAACCACAAAACTTACATTGCTATTACTGAAGGATGTACAAGTCAAACAAGATGTTAGCATATTTTAAGGGAAATATTCCACAAGTTTCCTATTCATCTGCCAACTTCTGTCATAAACATTTTTGTTTTGTGCGTCTGTTCACTGGTGTCAACTTCTCTGCAGGTTTATTTTTAGGGCATCTATAGATATATTTCTCAAAAAATGCGACCTCTTAAAGTGTAGGAAAGCTAACTTTCAAGTCTCTCCCTGTTCTTGCAGTCATAAGTACTCATTTGGTGAAGTTGAGACCTCTACTTATATAGCCTTTACATCCCTTCTGCTTTGTTGTTAAGTGTAACTGATCTTGTGCTCTGTTTGGAATCTATTGTCCTCACATACATAATTTGCAGATTTATGCAGATCTCAAAGCCTCCTCAAAAGATTGCTTCAAATGTTCAATTCTATAGATTATTTGTGAAATTTAATCTATTGAATTTTTATTGTCTCTTTGAAGAGTGTATAGAAGATGTTAATGCTAATTTTCTTTGTTTTTGTAGATTGACCGGTAAAATGAAGAAGCTCGTTCATTGAAGACATGGATATTAAATAGTCAATGATTTGTACGATTCAAACATTATTGAATTCTTGTTGTAAATATATTAATATTATGATGTGTATGTATGTAGGATTTTCAACGTTGAATGTTTAATGTATGTAAAAGTTGGATGTTTAGTTATGAATGATTAATTGATATATCAATGTTTTAGATATTTTATTTTGTTTATTGGTTTTTAAAATTTAAAACAGGAAAATTAAAAAAATATATATAAAATTATAATAAAATCAATACTGGAAAGAGAATAGATGACGGTTTATAACCATCAAGTATGACAAATATATTGTCATATATTTCATAATACATGACGGTTGAAAAATGTCAAGTATATATATACAAACGTCATGAATAATTACATATATGACAGTTACAAAGTGTCAAATATAATACTAAAAACCGTCATGTTTTGTGTTATACATGACGGTCAGAAAGCGTCAAGAAAAATATTACGAGTGTCATGTATTATATTAATACTTGACGGTTGCAAACTGTCAAGTATACATATATAACCGTCAAGAAAAATAAGTATACACGACGGTTAATAACTGTCATCTATACTAGGACTATACATGACACCACTATATTTGACGGTTCGCGGAGGGCATAGATGACGGCTAAAAACCGTCATCTATGAGCGCTTTTCTTGTAGTGAGAACATAAGGATTTTTACGTGGTTCGGAATAAGTTTCTACGTCGACGGCCAGATGATCAATCTGACAAACACTTTAGGCTTATGCTTACGGGTGCACAACAAACCTTGAACTGAAAATCAAATTTTCAGTACCAACACATTGGGTTGAATTTATCGCTCACTCTTAGCACACTAAGACACACAATTACCTTTTTCAGCGCTTGGCTAAGATCTATGAGTCAGAACACTAGTCTGAACTCCCTTAGCTTGCGGGTGCCAAGGAACCTAACTGTTTAGTTTACTGGTACTAAACAACCACTGAGTTCGGTCTCAGTCTCGAACTCGATTACAATCGCTCTTCTCACTCTAAAGAAAAGGTTATGTAATAAACCAACTATGATTACTAAGAATAGACTCTCAAGTATCAGAAACTAGACTAAGGATATATCTTGTTTAATTGCCTAGATGTTCTAAGAGAGTTCATGTAATCAGTTGCATTGATTGTGTTATCTCTGATTGCTCTTTTCTTCAATTCAATGCTTGTGGAGGTTAAGCTCGAGTTGATCTTTCAATGTGGCCTGTGCATTGATGATTGAATCGAATTTTCTCTTTCTATTTTCTCTCTATTTTCTTGGGGTATTTTCCTGAGCTATTTATAGGCAGCTCTGAAGAATAAAACTGTTGGTGGAGATCCCTTCTTCAAATTCTACCGTTGTGAGATATAGTCTGGTGAGTTCAATAATTTCACCCTTTAATTATGAAGATAATGATTCACCTATAGTGTGTTGGGGAATTGAGAGAGAAAGCAAGAACAGCTAGAGCGAGAGAAGAGAGAATTTTTGTATTAGAATTCGGATAGTATGTGTCTACAATGACAAGCATTCATTCTATTTATAGATGCCTAAGACAAGGGTCAATTAGTAATTACATGACCGATGGTGACCCTGGCAGTTAGAGAGAATCTTTCTGAGGTCGTTGTCAACCAGCGGGGCTGCCAATCTTTTCCAGCGCTGCATCTATCTTCCAGCCCTGAAATCCCCGTCTTGACCACACCAGCCCTGCTCAAGTTCCCCTCCTGACTATGCCAGATTTGCTTAATCCCCAGCGTTGCTCATCCTTTCTTTACTTCAGCCCTGGTACGCGTAATGCCTAAATCCTCCCAAAATGGCCCTGGTGCTTTTATCCTTCGTGTTTTTTCCCCATAAATACTATACAAACTCTTTCTTATGCCTCATGTTACAACGCTGAAGACTTTGGTGTTATTAGGTCTGCCTCGTGCATATTTTACTCCTCATCATCTACTCCCCCCAGTCTGATTGAGTGTTCCTGCTGCTTACGCTCAATCAGCTCTTCTATTTCTTCCCTTCGTGTCCAGTGCTGCCCTTTCTCTCTGTCGCGCATTAAATGCCCGTCAGTTAAGTGGGTCCCAGCCCATCTAATCATTCTTCATTTTTCAGAAAAAAGGCGCCTCTTCAGTTGCAACTCCCATTTGAAAATGCCACGTGTCGTTCTTTGACTGGACCGGTGAAACCTTCATTCTCCGTGCCGCCCTCAAGTAATATTCATCCCCCGTCTTCATTCCACCATTTTTCCATCCTCACCGCTCTTGTTCATTGTATGCTCCCGCCGTTTGCTCGACGCCTCCTTGACAGTTGCCGGTCTCTGCTTACTTTCGCCGCGTTTCCTCAATCGATCTTAGGTACCGTTTCCCTTCTCCTCTCCTTGGGTTGTGTGATTGTAGATTCTAGCTGTTCCTTTTCATTTTTGGAAAGGTTCTAGGTAGAAGATCATTGAGAAAATCGTAGCAATGTCTTCCTACTCCGTTCCCTCTTCAATCATGACCGTCAGGGAAATGAAACGGTTAGAAAAAGATCTACGGGGCCCTATCCCTGGCTTAACTTTCCGCCTCTCGGATAATAAATCCCTCGACGGTCCTTCCAACCTTCGGAAGAACAACATTGCTCTCTGGGAGCAATAAGTGGCAACCGGGCTGCGCTTACCTCCACCCCCCTTTCTGGTAACAATCTGTAATCATTTTCGTATCCCCTTTTACCAGCTTGCCCCTTCAGCCATGCGGCGGGCCTTCTTCCATATACTAGTGAAATACCACGGCTGCCGAGATACGGCAGATCTGTTTTGTCAAACCCAAGTCCTCAAGAAAACCAACACCATTACAGTTTTTCCACCAATAAAAGATATAAAACCACCTTTATGAGTAAACTGCCCTCTACAGACAAGAATTTTGTAAATAAATACTGTATAGTTTCTACTGATAAAGGAACCTGGCGTGCCTTTGTCGAGGTTGCTAACGTGATCTGGCACCCGGAGAGACATACTCAGCCACTCCCCTCTTTAACCCCTCCTTCAAACCAGAATTGAGCCATTTTTAATTGGCTCGACACTTTTCACTCTAATCAGCCTTTTCTTTCCCGGCTCTTAGTAGAGAACAACTCAGTGCTGGCAGTGAACTGGCTGTTCTCCCATTTCTCCCATTCCCGAATAGGTAATCTGTTTGTCGTGTGTTTTTTTTGTGTGATGATAAGATGTGCTTGATGCTAACCAACCAATAACTTGTTTCAGAGATGGACTGGATGGCTGATTGCGAAAGTCTTCTTCCATCCCCGGCAGCCGAAGATGAGGACAGGGTTGGGATTCCCAGAGCTGAGACTCCCCGGGATGACACCCCTCGGGCTACTCCTTCGAAAGCTGACATGTCCAAGACGGTCAACGATACCCAAGAGTTCGGGGGCTCGACAGAGATCCCATCCTCCATTAATATTTCCCTAACTGAGGGTTTTTAATCAGTTCCAATTACATACACGTCCTTCCATCCTGGTCCGCGCCGCCCTAGTCCTGTCCTGGAGCAAATCACCCAGATCTCCACCGTCCACACAGGGTTGAGGGATGAGGAGGAGGAAGAGCCGGTCGACGACGATATAGAAGTCCTAGACATAGAGCCCGTCTCTACCCTCTGTCCAGGGGCGGCCAAGACTGCCCCTAAGAGGAAGAGGAAGGACCCTCTGAAGGAGAAGGTGGAAGCCCTGGCACGCAAGAAGAGGGCCATTCGCCTGGGTAAATCGACAGCCCAGGAGCCAGAGCTGCCCAGAGGCGGTCCTGAGGATCGGACCACCGTTCTGATATGTCCCGTCTCTACTATGGATGGGCGGGAGTATTATGAACAGATGTTAGCCAGGGTTCACCCGGACAATCAGGCTATCACCCGTAAGGCCTCGGGCACGGCACTGGTTGAATCACTGAGTCGCACCTATCTGACAGTACACTTCTCTCTCATCCCTTGGTATTTTTGCGTTTTTCTTTTTACCGGTTCTACTAACCTTCTACTAATCCACAGGAGGAGACTCAGAAGGCCGAGGCTCTTCGTAGGGTAGAGCTTTTTGATGAAGTAGAGAGGAGCCTGCACCAGGCCAGGGCTGCATTGGCCCTTAAAGAGAAAGAGGCCTCTCAAGCAATATCCAGCCTAAGCGAAGCAGAGGCAGAGTTGTCCCGTGCTCAAGCCAGACTTGCAGAGCTGGAAGTTGAGAGAAATTCCTTGGAATTCGCTCTTCAAGAGGCGAAACGTGAGACCCATGAACTGGGCTACAGATTTTAGGAGCGCTATTCCAAGGAATACGATGAGTCGAAGAGGCGATGGAGGGAGGCCCGTATCAGAGCCCACCGAGAGGGGTACATTTTTGGTGCTCGTGACTAGCGCTGGAGTTCTTCTTGTCACCCAGGGCCATCAATTTCTCCAGCTTCTCTTCGAGGGCACGATGGACGCCTTCTGCAAAACTTCTAATTTTCTCAAGAAGTTCGTTCCCACCCTGGCCTACATGATCACGGAGATTGGGCGGAAGGGAGCCGAGATGCCTGGGGCCACCGCTGAGCAGGTGGCGAAACTGGATCTGCGGGCTTTAATGCGTTATTTGGAAAATAATGCCCTGTGCGCAAAGCTAGGCATAGACCCTAAGGCCCCTGCTAGCCCTGAGTAGTGGTATCCAGTACTGGACAGCGCGCTTCAGCAATTTATCGTGGGTCTCTGCACTGAGGATGCCCCCACAGAGCCTATCTTCTCTAGCCCTTTTCTTGAAGTTCTTCAAGAATTTGTGCAGGATCTATCCCGGGACAGAGCGGCACCTCGATCTTTTGCTGAATTTGGACTGTACCCTCCTAAGCCTCTGTTATCTGACCTGTCCAGCTCTTCTGTTTCCCGCGAAGAGGTCCTTCAAGAACTTGCTAAGTTATACAAGGATGAGTCCAGCTCTACGCATTCTCTGGTCCGGGATCTATCTAAGGATCCAGATCCTTTCCCCGACGTCGACGCCTCCAGGTCTTTACCTATTTTTAATGAAGGTCCCTTCTCCGCTGCTTCTGGCCCCGGTCCCTCTGGTTCTGCTTTTATGTCTGCTCCAACCTCTGCTCAGCCCGAAGCTCTTCCTACTTAGATAGGATATATGTATGTTTTTTTAGATCATATGTTTAGATATCTTTATGACTCTGTATATACACAAACTCATTGTCCTCTATGAATCGGTTATTTTTTTGGCTGCTCTTACTTTATTATTTCTGTAAATTGGTTACTGATGACAGATTAATTTCATCTCTGGAAGCTTGACCCTTTGTGTTGTTTTGGCATTTTGACTTTCTGGGTGTCCGTGTTAAGACAACTCTGGGAGCTCGTGCTTAGGTGACCTTCGAAATTTTGATTCTTCTGAATGTTTGTGCTAAATTATCTCTGGGAGCTTTGATTTGGGCAACTTTTGAAATATCTTTCCACTTAATGTCCGTGTTAAGGCAGCTCTGAGAGCTCACACTTAGGCAACTTTTGGAATAGCGTACCACTTAATGTCCGCGCTAAGGCAGCTCTGAGAGTTCACACTTAGGCAACTTTTGGAATATCGTACCACTTAATGTCCGCGCTAAGGCAGCTTTGAGAGCTCACACTTAGGCAACTTTTAGATATCGTACCACTTAATGTCCGCGCTAAGGCAGCTCTGGGAGCTCGCACTTAGGCAACGTCTAGGTCCTATGCATTCGCGCTACTACCAGCATTGGGATCCAGTGTAGGCAGCTGCCCACGCTAAGCCAGCTCTGGGAGCTCGAACGTAGGTGACATTCTATAATTTTCTTCCACTTAATGCCTGCACTAAGGCAGCTCTGGGAGCTCGCACTTAGGCGATTTCTAGGTCCTATGTGCTCGCGCTACTACCAGCATTGGGATCCGGTGTAGGCAGCTGCCCACGCTAAGCTAGCTCTGGGAGCTCGAACCTAGGTGACATTCTATAATTATGAATTTTTTATCCCTAAAAAATAGGATATGTCTCACCGTGTAGTAGGCGTATATGGGGTATAGACCCCTACTCTCCCCAGTGTCATCCGCGTACTTTTAGAAATCAAGCACGATTGTTTGTCAGCCCTGCAATTCTTGATTAGTTAAAGATAGATACCGTAATATAAATGAAAAATGTTGTCAAACACGGGTGTTTACCTTAAAACCAAGAATCTCATTTTATTAAAGAAACTTGGTCCCAAACCTCATTAAAACCCCTGTGGGGAAAAAAGAGTATTTGGTCTACAAAGATAGATTTATATTGTAAGCTCTTCAAGCATAGAATTTTTTCATAGTATTGATGTTCCAAGGCCGAGTGAGAGGCCTCCCTTCACTATCAGATAGGTGATATGCTCCACCGCCCAGCACTTCTGTTACCACAAAAGGGCCCTCCCAAGTAAGATCAAACTTTTTGGCTGGATGCAGTGCATCCGTCCGCTTTAATACTAGATCTCCCTTGGTAAATTTTCTGACTATCGCCTTGCTATCGAACCCAGCTTTGATGATGTTTTTATATTTTGCAGCCCTGAGAAAAGCTGCGTCTCTGCTCACCTCTATGAAATCCAGATCTAAGCGCCGAAGTTCATCATTCTGTATGGGGTCATAATGTAAGACCCTGTGTGATGCCAAGCGTACCTCGGCTGGTATCACAGCATTGGAATCATATACAAACGTGAATGGTGCTTTCCTTGTAGCTGTCTTAGGGCTGGTACGATAAGCCCAAAGGACCCCATCCAGCTCTTCCGTCCATTTGCCCTTACTCTTTTCCAATCGTTTCTTTAGGCCTTCACGTATTGTGCGATTAGTAAGTTCTACTTGGCCGTTAGCCTTTGGGTGAGCCACAGAGACGAAGCATTTTATGATGTCCATTCTGTGATAAAAGTCCTCTATGCGCTTCCCCGTGAATTGCATCCCGTTATCCGAGATGAGTACTCTCGGTGACCCATACCGGCAGCAAATGTTGCGCCATAGGAATCTCTCAATGGTACACTCATCTATCTTTGTCACTGCCTCTGCTTCCACCTATTTAGAAAAGTAATCCACAACCATTATTAAGAAATATTTTCCACCCGGGGCTGTGGGGAGTTTTCCCACAATGTCGATTCCTCATTTGTCAAAAGGGCAAGTGGCGTATATAGATCCCATAGTTTCTCCTGGGATATTGATGCGCGGGGCGTATTTCTGACAGATCTCACATTTCTTGACAAATTGTTTGGCATCTTCCGCCATTGTAGGCCAATAAAACCCATCCCTGATAATTTTTCTCATCAAATCCTTATATCCAATGTGGTTCCCGCAACAACCCTGGTGAACTTCCCTGAGAGCGAATTGCGCCTCTTCCAGATATAGACATTTTAATAGTGGATCAGTAAAAGATATCTTGTACAGTTGATCATTGATGATACAATATCTACCATAGAGGCAGCGCTGGGAGATAACTGAGTCTAGTCGCTCCCCTATCCGCAAGAAGTGGATTATGGGTGTACACCAATTTTCTCTGACTTCCACGTTGAATACACCCTGTATACTCGTTGCATTAGGCTCAGAGAGCAGAGTCACAAAATCTATCCAGCTATGCTCGGCCGCGCTGGCCATCCGCGCTAGTAAGTCAGCCCTGTTATTTGTTCGCGCGGTATTTGTTCAATGAGACAGTCCTGAAACTTGGACATCAACTCCCCAGCCTTGACATGGTATGTGGCCATTCGACGTTTCCTGATATCATACTCGCCTAGCAACTGCTGCACCACCAATTGCGAATCAAACTTTACATGCACGGATTCAGCCCCTAGTTTTGATAAAATTGACAAGGCCTTAACAACAGCTTCATACTCAGCCCCATTGTTAGACAAGCACTGCTCATATTAAATTGCAAATTATAAATCGTCATTAGTGGGGGATCGAATATAGATGCCCACCCCGCATCCTGCCTTCGTGACAGAACCATCCACGAATGCCCTCGAGGGTTTCTGTTTTTCAGCCCTAGTAGTCTCTTGTATAAAGTCTGTCAGAACATGCACTTTGATAGCAATCTGTGGCTCAAAATCCACGTCGTACTTACTCAACTCGATTGCCCACTTTGCCATTCTTCCTGACAGATTTGGTCGCCCTAAAGTTTGCTTGAATGGCAATGACGTGCGCACAATGACCTTGTGTGCCAGAAAGTACGGTCTTAACCTTTGAGCCGTTACCAACACGATCAGCACTGCCCTTTCAATTTTAGAGTAGTTCAGCTCCGCCCCCTGTAACATTTTACTAACAAAATAAATCAGCATTTGTTGCCCTCGTTATTCTCTAATAAACACTGATCCCAAGGATTTCGTTCCCACTGCTATGTATAAGTATAACGTTTCCCCAACCCTTGGTTTCGTCAGCATTGGCAGCTTCGCTAGATATTATTTTAACTGCTCAAAAGCCTATTGATAATTTTGAGTCCACTCGAACTTGGTTCCTTTCCCCAATATTTTAGAAAAAGGTAAACTCCGGTCCGTCAATCGAGAAATAAATCGCCCGAGTGCTGTGAGTCTCCCATTTAATATTTGTACCTCTTTGACATTCCTGGGTGGTGTCATGTTTACGATAGCCTGTACTTTATCAGCTCTATCCCCGTCGGCTCCCTTCGCGGGAACGACAATGGTGCTTTTTACCAGAGAAGGTGGATTTCCTGTTGAGAATCCCCCAGGAATGTTTTGAGTCGGAAGTCCTGAGGTCCCCAGCCCTGCCCCTGTCGGTAGCCCTGAATTCAGCGGTGGTGTATATGATCCCAACACCTGTCTCATGCAGGCATAACTCAGAAAAGATAGCATCTGTTCGGTCATGGTGACGTTAATCTGCCCCGTTCCTTGTGCAGTTGACCCTTGCTTAGTCGGAGTCACCTGCAGCCCTGATAGTATGAGCCTAAGTAGGCCAGTAGGAGTGGAGTCCTCAACCAGAATTCCCTCATTGGTGACAGTAGCAGCTGTGTTAGGAGCAGGAGCCCTGCCCTCTCCCGCGAAGTCCCCCAGCAAATTTTTGATGATATTTGTGTCCTCCATGACCTGTAGAAACAAAATTAGTGATCTAAAAGGAAAAATATAAGGCGAAGTCCCCGAATAACGTATGTTTCCATCCACATAAAAGGCAGCCCATAGTTTTCATGAAGAATTCCCCTAAGAAATTCAATTCCCACTCGATATAGAGATCATGCAAGAAAATTCCCAGAAATCCAACAGATCCAACAGATCTCTACCACAAATAAAGCAGCAGAAAACTATATCCCAAGAATTCCATAGATCTGTCAACAAGAAACTCCCAACGCCTGGAGAAACGCCAATTCAAACAGAAATTAGCGCAACAAACAATATAGTAACATAAAAGATGCGTCAAAACGAAAATCACGTAAAATGCATGCGAAATTACGAAAGCCCATGCAAATGCCCACCACAAGATCGATCAAAACCAGAGAAAACGCACACAAACAAGCATATGTGCCCATCAAACCCAAATCCTCGGCAAAGATATATAGCTTGTGCCAAGAAATTCGGCCGAGCAAATTCCATGCATAAATTTTCTTCATGTCTTAAGCTCGATCCGCAACTTTCCACAGACGGCGCCAGTTGGTGAGTTCAATAATTTCACCCTTTAATTATGAAGATAGTGATTCGGATAGCATGTGTCTACAATGACAAGCGTTCTTTCTATTTATAGACGCATAAGACAAGGGTAAATTAGTAATTACATGACCGATAGTGACCCTGGCAGTTAGAGAGAATCTTTTCGAGGTCGTTGTCAACCAGCGGGGCTGCCAATCTTTTCCAGCGCTGCATCTATCTTCCAGCCCTGAAATCCCCCTCTTGAGCACACCAGCCCTGCTCAAGTTCCCCTCCTGACTATGCCAGATTTTCTTAATCCCCAGCGTTGCTCATCATTTCTTTACTTCAACCCTGGTACCCGTAATGCCTAAATCCTCCCAAAATGGCCCTGGTGCTTTTATCTTTCGAGTTTTTTTCCCATAAATACTATAGAAGCTCTTTCTTATGCCTCATGTTCCAGCGCTGAAGACTCTGGTGTTATCAGGTCTGCCTCACGCATATTTTACTCCTCATCATAGTCTAAATCTGTTCAGGTTCTTTTGTCTTCATTCTCCTTTGATGTGTGAAGATTTAGTCTTCTTGTCCTTATGTGAGCTCATTAATTGAAATATTTTAGCTTCTGAACTAAATATAAAAATATTGTATCTTGAATTTAATTAAATTATATATATATATATATATATATATATATATATATATATATATATATATAAGCAGTAGCCTCCCAAGACCTTTCAAAGCTTTCCAAGGCAAAAAACACGAAGGGGTAAAATAGTCATTTTGAAAATTATAAAAAATTATTATTATTACCGAAAATCCTTTTTTTCTCATCAGTCGTCAAAATTATGCATATAATTGTACACCAATATGCATAAACATAAATCCAAATATGCATGACACTCGATAGAAATATGCATGAGAAAGTATCAATATATGACCCATCAAGTGACCAGCGACGAGAGTTACCTGACGGTGTCGCATAGTACTATGCATATAGTTCAACAAGAATATGCATAAAGAAATAGAAATATGCATAACGTTACACACAAATATGCATAGCATTATTCGACAGCGATAGACATCAGAGGGTTTGCATTCTGATACTTTTCCATGCATATTTCTATCCAGTGTCATGCATATTTGTGTTTGCATTTATGCATATTGGTGTTCAATTATATGCATAATTTTGAGGGTTTGCATTATGATACTTTCTCATGCATATTTCTATGAGTGGATTTTTAAAATGGTCACTTTCATATTGTAAAATTAAAAATTGTCCACTAAGATAAAAATATTAAAAAATGGCCAGTGTTACCAAAATACCCTTCACATTAAAAATTTTAAAAATGCCCACTTCATTTTACCCTTTAAACATCACCCCTTTAAAAAATCCCGCAATTCACAACCAGTGTGAATTCACAATTCACAACCAGTCGAATTCACAACCAGAATTTTTTGTTTGTGAATTCACAACCAGTCGAATTCACAGCCAAAATTTAATTCACAACCAAAAATTTTTTGGTTGTGAATTCACAACTAGTCGAATTCACAACCAAAATTTAATTCATAACCAGAATTTTTTAATTGTGAATTCACCACCAAAGCCAATTTTTTTTTGCTGCACAACCAAAAATTTTGGTTGTGAATTCACAACCAGTCGAATTCACAATCAGAATTTATTTTGGTTGTGAATTTGAGTTTTTAAAGTTTGAATTCACAACTAAAATTAGAATTTATTTTGGTTGTGAATTCAAGAATATTAAGTTGTGAATTCATCGAATTTGTTGTGAATTCCAGAACATTAAGTTGTGAATTCATAAATTTGATTGTGTATTTTAGAACATTAACAGCACAAACTCATCTTCATCAACAATTGACAACATAACTTCATATATTTGATTTCACTTAGATTTTTTCATTAGAAAATAGGTACATTTGATACCAACATGAGTTTATTTTTCTTTTCCAATCATATCAAATTGCCGATATCTACTAATAAAAAAGCAATAATATTTGTGAACCTATATTCTCAATTTAGTTGCTAAAAATTCTATCATCACTACCACTGCACCCATTACCCCTTGCGTATTGTATCTCTCACTATTTTAACTCGCTCAATCAAGCTATACGTACGGAAAAAGAACAGCAGGGTGATGTGCATTCAAGTGCATTCAAATTGTAAAAAAATAATTAAAATTTTAATAAAAATAAAAAATCCAAAAATACCAATTCCCCCTGTTTTTGTGCACAGCACCATGCTGTGCACAGTAGAGGATCCTTACCCCTATACGTACACACATATAGATGTGCATCGGCACTGCTCCCAATGCCTTCATTGGATCTCTCCCAATGCCTTCATTGGATCTCTTCCAATTTGTTACTATTTCAATTCACTCCTTAATCAATCTAGCTATACATACACAATAGATATAGATAGTCGCTGCACTAAATTGATTAGAAGATCGTGCAAATCGTTCCTCCTCAAATTCCACCTGCAACTGTAGATGCACAATGAGAAAGATGAGAGAAAGAGAGAGAGAACTGGGGGGAGGGGATGCGTGAGAAACATAGATAATTTTGCCGCAGCCCTAGCCCTTCTGCTAATTTCCATCAACCACCACCTCTCGTCTCCCCCTCCCATTCTCCATCACTGCGTCCCTGCTCTGTGCCCTAACAGATTCAACGCCATAACTAATCGAAATTGATGCTTCTCAATTTCGAATTCACCAACTGATTGGAGCTCACGAATTCAACTGATGTGACGCCGATGAAATTGGGGAAGAAGTACGCCGCGCAGAGTAGATAGGTGGCGGAGGAAGGGAGAGATGGCAGCGGCGCCGGTAGTGAGAGAGAGAGAGAGAGAGAGTGACGTGAAGGTGAAGAGAGAGAGAGTGACGTGAATTATGGTGATGAATTGAATCCGAGAGAGAGAGAGGGATAGAAGTGAGTGGCCATTTTTTAATATTTTAAAAGGAGGGGTATTTATGACTTTTTGTTCAAAAACTGGCTACTTTTTATTATTTTTATTTGATAGGCTAGATTTTAATTTTACAATATGAAAGTGGATAGTTTTATATATTAGCTCTATTTCTATCGAGTGTCATGCATATTTGGATTTGTGTTTATGCATATTGGTGTACAATTAGATGCATAATTTTGACGACAGCCGCGACAAAAATAGATCTTCGGTAAAAAAAAAAAAATCAAAATGACTATTTTACCTTCCATTTATATTTTTTTTTTGCCTTGGAAGGTCTTGGGAGGCTGCTTCCATGAGGTGCGCTCCTAATGCGCCACGTGGCCCCATTGTATGGTCCAGATTTAGACCTACATATTATGAGGGGAGTGGATTCTACAATATATATAGAAACAATAGGGCCGGATGGCCCTATTGATGAATGAAACTTAAATTTTGTCCACCAAATGATAAATAACAATATTTAGCCATTTTTTATGTGTCTTACCTAATATACCCCTTAACCCAATTAATCTAATACCTTCGTTTGACCCGGATCCGGATTCATGCACATACACGTGATCTCTCTCTCTCTCTCTCGCCTGCGATCCACCTCTTTCACCTCTATCTGCGCCCTATTGTTTCTGCGATGATGATGAATGAAGCCAATTCTCCACCTCTCTTGCTGTGATTCTCTATCTCGCCTGCGATCCACCTCTCTCACCTCTATCTGCGCCATATTGTTTCTGCGATGATGATGAATGAAGGCAATTATCCACCTCTCTCGTTGTGATTTTCCCCGACGAAGAGATTAGAGAGACGATTTGTCCTCTCCTCCTCCTGCTCTTTCTCACCGCCCTCGACGTATCTGAATTCTCTCTCTGATTGTCCTCTCCGTATCTATCTCTCTCTCGCCGGCGCCGACGAAGAGACTAGAGAGACGATTATCCTCTCCTCTTCATCTTCCTCCTCTCTCACCACTTTCGACAAATCTGCAGTGATCCGACGAGATTTGGTATGAGATTGTTAGTTTTTTGTTTGTTTATTTGTTTGTTTGATCTGTTTCATCTTATTCACATTATGATTTCTTCTAGTTCTTCTATTTCTGTGATTTCTGTATTTTTGTACGAGATTTGGCACGTATATTATATTGCTGTTGTTTTTGTATGTGTAGCTGTCAATGGTAGGCACTTATGGCACTATTAGTGCCATACAATTGTGTTCTGATATCATGTAGCTGGGTGGTGCAGTCATTTGGCCAATTAGGGTTTAGATTATCCATTTAGGGTTTAGATGTTCCATTTAGGGATTTAGATTTGATTGCTGTTATGTCTGTATTTTGGATCTGCGTAGGCACTTATGGCACTATTAGTGCCATAAGTGCCTATGCAGATCCATTTACGGTTTAGATTATCCAATTAGGGGGGTTTAGATGTTCCATTTAGGGTTTAGATTATCCATTTAGGGTTTAGATGTTCCATTTAGGGATTTAGATTTGATTGCTGTTATGTCTGTATTTTGTATCTGCGTAGGCACTTATGGCACTATTAGTGCCATAAGTGCCTATGCAGATCCATTTACGGTTTAGATTATCCAATTAGGGGGGTTTAGATGTTCCAATTAGGGTTTAGATTATCCAATTAGGGTTTAGATGTTCCATTTAGGGTTTAGATTATCCATTTAGGGTTTAGATGTTCCATTTAGGGATTTAGATTTGATTGCTGTTATGTCTGTATTTTGGATCTGCGTAGGCACTTATGGCACTATTAGTGCCATAAGTGCCTATGCAGATCCATTTACGGTTTAGATTATCCAATTAGGGGGGTTTAGATGTTCCATTTAGGGTTTAGATGTTCCATTTAGGGATTTAGATTTGATTGTTGTTATGTCTGTATTTTGGATCTGCGTAGGCACTTATGACACTATTAGTGCCATAAGTGCCTATGCAGATCCATTTACGGTTTAGATTATCCAATTAGGGGGGTTTAGATGTTCCAATTAGGGTTTAGATTATCCAATTAGGGTTTAGATGTTCCATTTAGGGTTTAGATGTTCCATTTAGGGATTTAGATTTGATTGCTGTTATGTCTGTATTTTGGATCTGCGTAGGCACTTATGGCACTATTAGTGCCATAAGTGCCAAGAGGAGCAGATCACTTGGTTTTATTTTTCTTGTTTGTATGCTTGTTTATTTATCACATTTACAATATTTGTGCTGTATGAAATTGTACTAATGACCATACACTGCCTTGTTTTATGTAGATGGGTGCAACATCTATTATTATTGCTCATGGAGGAACTTGGGTTAACAATGTTTATGAGGGTGGACGGAGGGAATATATGCCTATACCGTCTAATGGTATAACATTCATTGATCTACTTGGTAAGATTGAACTTCGTTTAATGAAGAATAGGACTGTCTATATGTATGAAATTGATGCATTGTTTCAGTCTCCTGGATGTGAGGTGATGAGGATGAAGATTACTGATGATTTTGAACTGTCACATTTGTTGAATTTTGTTCAAATGCCGATTTTACATGTGACTGTTTCTCTTAGAAGTAATGATTTGGCGAAGCATGTTTTACATAATCCTGTTGTTGAAGTTTCAGCTTCTAGCAATTTTAATTCTAGTGACAATCAGATGGATGGTCTTGAGAATTGTTGTGAAGTTGCTGATGATGTTGATGAGGAGGATGAAGGTGATGATCGTTTAGTTGGGCAAGGTGATTATGGGTCTGATGATGATGAGGATTTTGATGACTACTGTGGTAGAGATTGTCAGAATATGCCACCGCGTGATGATTCTGATGAAGAGATAGGAAATTATCATCACCCTACTAGTCAGTGGATTATCCCAGGTGTTGCTTATCAAGCTTCGGTCCCTTTTCAAGAACTAGGCATAGAGGAGGATGATTCGAGCAGCGATACATTCTCTGTTGGTGGTATTTTTCAAAGCAAGGATAAGATGGTTGTAGCTTGTGGTGTTTATCATCTTATTAACCATGCATCGTTCACTACAGTTCGTTCCTCACTGTCTAGATACTATGTTGTTTGCAAATTTGGAGGTGGTTGCCCGTTTGTGATTCGTGGGAAGGCTTTGGGAAAAATGTGGACTATTACTGAATTTGTTCCTCATGACTGCGCAATTGACCTGAGGTACCATGCTGCCCCAAAAGTGTCTTCTAAGGTGTTGGCATCGTATTTCCTTCCCGATGTGATGGCTAAAGGTGTTACCCTTACACCAAGAACTATTCAGGCATTGTTACAGCATAAATATGGTATTTCTGTCATGTATAGCACTGCACTTGCTGCGAGGAACTTGGCTTTGAAGATGACGTATGGTGACCCGGATACTTCCTTTCACATCATGCCGAAGTACTTACACATGCTACAGCAGGCAAATCCTGGTTCTGTGGTAGATGTACAGACTAATGAAAATAATGTGTTCGAGTATGCTTTTATTGCTCTTTCTGCTTGTATTAAAGCCTTTAAGTTGTGTCGTCCTATGATAGTTATTGATGGCACTCATTTGAAGGGCAAATACAAAGGTATCTTGTTTGTTGCTGTTGCAAAAGATGCAAATGAACAGATATTGCCTTTAGCTTTTGGGATTGCGGATAAAGAGCGTGATGCATCGTGGATTTGGTTTCTTAAGCGGCTACGACATACTTTTGGTGTCCGTGATGAGTTACTGTTTGTTTCTGATCAGCATATGAGTATCAGAAAAGCAATAGAGCATGTCTTTCCAGGAACCCCGCAGGCACTTTGTTCCTTTCACATACAGAGCAATCTAAAGCATTGGGGAAGTCATGTTGTTACTCTTTTCAAGTTAGCTGCAAGGGCGTACAAGATTGAGGATTTTGAGCAACACATGGAGAATTTGAAGTCTGTTAAACCTCGTGCACATGAGAAGTTGATGAACATTGGTCCAAGTAGATGGGCTCGTTCACACTGCCCGGTTCGTCGCTATATGCTCATGACCTCTAATCCTGCTGAGAGTTTGAACAATTGTCTCCGATGGTCTAGAAGGTTGCCTGTTTGCACCCTTTTGGAGACTATCCGATCAAGGATTGGAACTTGGTTCTATGAACGACGAGTTCTTGCTATGGAAAGACCTCTCGAGCTGACAGATTGGGCATCTATGAGATTGGCTAAATCAGTTGATTTGGGATTGAGGATGTCTGTCCAGCCAATCAATCCAACAAAGTTTGAGGTTACATCTGATAACAAGAGTTATGTTGTTGATCTTGGCAGTCACACATGCACGTGTCTTGTGTTCCAGTTCCAAAGGATACCATGTCCTCATGCTGCAGCTGCAATAGGGTCAGTATTGATTCTTTGTTTGTTATTTGATTTATTTCTGTTTTTTGTGGCCATGTGATTAAGTGGATTTTTGCTGCACGAATGACACTTATGGCACTATTAGTGCCATATAGTTCTGCACGATCTTAATGCTTGTTTATTCATTATATTTACAATAATGAAATTTATTTGATTCTTCTTTTGATGCAGAAAGGTGAACCAGAACCCGTCGTCTTATGTGAATGATTACTTTTCAACTGCTACTCTCCGTGAAATATATTCTGGCGAGGTGATGCCACTACCGAATCCTGAAGATTGGCGCATTCCCGAGGATATTGCTTCGAGGGTTGTGCTAACACCAGGTGATGTTCAACAATCTGGGAGACCGCGTGAGAAGAGGATGAAGAGTGGTGGTTCCGGCTCATCGAGCCGTCGTTTTTGTTCTCGATGCCATGAGAAAGGACATTATCAATCTACGTGCACTGCAGTCATGCAACTTACAGTGCAGGAAGAAGTCAGCAGCAGTGAGTCATGTGTTAGTGGTACAAAAAAGAGACGATGCAGCCTTTGTAGATCTGACGATCATAACCGTGTAACCTGTCCTCTTAGGCTTAGTTGAAGCTTTTAAAATTTTTATATATTGACATGTTTCATTGTTCATTTGAATTATGTAATGTTGACCTTTTATAGGTGTTTGTCATTGTTGGAATCTGTTATCGAATCTGTCAGATGCTTGCAAGTCCCACTTGGCACTTATGGCACTATTAGTGCCATAAGTGCCATTTGGGCCATTTTACTTGTTTATGTTTTCCGAAGACACTTGTGGCACTATTAGTGTCATAAGTGCCAAGAGAACCATTGAGTTTTGGAATATCCTTTAGCACTTATGGCACTAATAGTGCCATAAGTGCCAAGAGGGTCATTTTATTTTGTATTTTATTTCCGAAAACACTTATGTTTTTTGGGATATCCTTTATTAGTGCTATAAGTGCCAAGAGGGCCATTTTACTTTGTTTTATTTTGCGTTTCCGCAAGCATTTATTTTGGATATCCTTAAGCACTTCTGGCACTAATAGTGCCATAAGTGCCAAACCTGCTATGTACTTGACAATCCAAACCTTTAGGGTTCTGACTAAAACATACCATATATATCACATAATCAAAATAAACTAACTGATCACCAAGTTCTTTATCAAGCCTAAACTGATTGACAATCAAAATAAACTAACTGATTGTTTTACAAATATAAACTGATTGTTCATTCACGAAGATTGGCTGCCGCAACGCCTTCACCGGCATCCTCTTGTTCATCTTCATCTTCCAAGGGCTCAAAGGTACTTGCATCCGTGCTGAATTTGTAGATGCTTTCTGCTATCTTTTCACGGAATGTTTTAAGCCCCGCCTTGCTCATGTTCTTTTCAACGAACTTTCCAGTAAGCATCATCTCGACATACTTAATAGACAGAACCCCACAACTTACGCTATCCAGTTGTTTCAGATTGTTCGATCCATCGTATGGGTAGGAATATATCCATTCTGTGTATTTCCCATCCACATTGCGCTTCTCATAATAGCCAATCTTCTTGAGGATCTGTGGTATAATCCTGCAGATTGGCAAGAAAGCACATTGACGTATATCGAGATGGATATCATCGAACTTGTGCTGATTGGAGTCATATATCGTCAACTCATGGTCCGTGAAATTCACCAAACAGGTGGCCCAGTGATCGTTGAAGTGAACAATCATGATGAGCTGACATTAAATAACATACATTAGTCAAAAAAATAAACAATACGACTTACACTTAACTCACTTGGGTATTGACACACTAACCTTCTCAACATCGTTCCATTTCTTGACATACTCCCCCCATCGTGGCTCTTTCCCCACTGCAAACAAGCATAGCCTCTTCATTTGTTCCTCTTGTATGATCTCTTCGCTTTTCGGGTCATATGTTGTGCCCTTCGGATCTTTTCCATGTAATTCATTCCATACTTGGTCTATGGTAGCCTGTGCATTATTATATTTGAGTTGTTATATGCTGTATATTGTAATTTCAGTTGGCACTTATGGCACTAATAGTGCCATAAGTGCCAACCGAAATCCAAAATGTAACCAAGTAATCGATGTTCCTCAAGGCACTTATGGCACTAATAGTGCCATAAGTGCCAACCGAAATCCAAAATGTAACAAGTAATCGTTCCTCTTGGCACTTATGGCACTATTAGTGCCATAAGTGCCAACCGAAATCCAAAATGTAACCAAGTAATCGATGTTCCTCAAGGCACTTATGGCACTAATAGTGCCATAAGTGCCAAGATGAGCAGATTATTATGAAATATATATATTACAATAAGAAATTATTAAGCAATTACCGAGAACATTGTGCCTGTGATGGCAATGTTTGCAGGGAATTCAATTCCTTCAAAACCAGCCAACTCTGGTTTTGCTGCTAGCACGGCAAGGTAAGAGTCTATGCTTTGACTGTCTAGCTTTTCGGTGGTCTTCTTTATCAGACCAAACCAATTTTTGTCCACCAGATATGGCAAACCCACATTCCTCCTGGACATATCAATGCATATGAGAATGTTAATTGGAATGATGATACATTAGGCATACATTAGGTAAATCTATTCAATGCTACTTAATTACTTACTGTTCAGCTTCTTTGCTCCTCAGGTACCTAAGAAAATTTGTTCCTCTGACATCATCACGCCGGAATGGACTTTTACATGCTGCAGATGGCATCCTCATGCTGGTTGGTCTGATTTACCCCAATTGTTGAGGCGGGGATGTTGTTGCTGCTGCCACTGCTGCAGATGTTCCTGCCTCATGTTGTGCGGTTGCTGGTGTTGCCGCTGCGGCTGATATTCCGGCTTCAATGTCTGCATTTGCTGGTGTTGGTGTTGGCATAGAAGCCGGTGTTCCCCATACTTGGCGGTAAAATCTCTCCTCAGTTTCACAGTACGCCATCCATTCTGCTGTGCTTGCAACCTGGTTTGAAAACAATGATTAGTGTGAGGAATACAATATTAAGCACTAAGAAATTTTAACCTCTTGTGGTGGCCTATATTGCTGTCTTTGACGCAATTTGCTAACGACGCAGTCAGCTATGTCATTTATCAGCTCTTCCCGATTGAAATGTTCAACAAATTCAATGCGCGCTCTCTTTGCTGCGCTTTCTCCCACTTTTTCAATAAATTGCTTCATTTCCGAGGCTGTGAATGTCATCACAGCCTCTCCATGCTGTTGTTGTTGATGTTGCTGTTGTTGATGCTCTTGCTGTTGCTGGTTTCTTCCTTCTCCTTCGCTCTCTAACCTTTGTTCTTGAATCATCTGACCCCCTCATACCTCGCGGCCATTTTCTTTGCTCTCTTCTTGCTGCCATCCGCAGTGGGACTGTACTGCAAAATGAATGGTGTTCCTTCTTCTTCAATAGATGCCCAGTGTTTATGTTGCTTTTCCTCTTCTGTTGGTTTCAGTGAAAAATGAACCTGCACAAGGACCATTTTACTTCATGTTTTTTTGGATTTCCTTTGGCACTTATGGCACTAATAGTGCCATAAGTGCCAACAGGAGCAGAACAGCATGGCACTTATTAAGTATTTTTACCTGTTCGCCAGCTTCCGGTCTCCTGCGATTGTTAGTGTAGGTGAACCTCAGCATCCGAGGGAATACTTTTGAGGGTTTTCTTTCTCCGATATCCTTTCCCAGCTTTGGGAGAGCACAATACATCCAAGCCTGACAACACAGAATCAAATGAGGTAATTTAGTTTTTATTGGGAAAACAGTGTGAATTGAACAATATTTAATGATACTTACCAAGAAGGCAAGAGTGTTCCCGGTTAGATGATATGATGCATTTGCTGCTGGAGTGCTTCTCACCTTGTTGATTGCATGAATTGTCATCTGAAATGACATGCTGCCCCATGGGAATTCCTCCCATGCTGTTGTGTCCTCCAAAAGCACCCAGAGCCAATCCGGAATTCTGGAATTCGTACCATCATAGCCAAATATCAGATCCGTCACTAGTAGCATCTTTGCTGCCTTAACGTAGTCCGCTTTATGCTCACCCAAACCTCGGGTCATAAACATCTCCCTCAATTTGTTGGGGGAAATTTCCCTACCGCCAAGAACTCTCTGATAAAAAGAATTCTCAAGTATGATGTGATCTGCATAGGGGTTAAAGTTGCTTGACCCAAATTTCAATCCTGTCATAAAAAAAAACTCAATCCTGGAAAACCTCGTCACATAGTCATCCACGATAAAAAACAACGCCGTCTCATCCGGATTTGATTGTCCTGCTATCTGTCTTGATATCATGAAATGCAGGCATTGGCCTGATCGTGATATGCGGGATAGCAGTTTTAGGAAATCGCTGAAAACAGACTCTTGCAGCTCAAGGTATACATTGTCACCCTTTAAAACATCGTTTATGATTTCAATAATGTTCTCCTTGCCCGTAATGTTGACCTTGTGTTTTATTTGCTCCATACCTTTTCGTAGGTATTTCCATTGTACCTTCATTCCGAAAATAAAAGCATGCCAAAATGAATGAAACGTATTATAATGAGATCTTAAATACACAGTTGGCACTTATGGCACTAATAGTGCCATAAGTGCCAAAGGAAATCTAAATTAAAAACACATCAAGTAAAATGACAGATTTCATCAGATCTACAAACGGAAATCCCAACAATAACAGATTCCAACAATGACAAACACCTATAAAAGGTCAACATTACATAATTCAAATGAACAATGAAACATGTCAATATATAAAAATTTTAAAAGCTTCAACTAAGCCTAAGAGGACAGGTTACACGGTTATGATCGTCAGATCTACAAACGGAAATCCCAAAATGAAGCCAAGTAATCCAAAATAAACCAAGTAATCCAAAATAAACCAGAGTAATCAATGTTCCTCTTGGTACTTATGGCACTAATAGTGCCATAAATGCCGAGAGGAAATCCCAAAAAAACTGAGTAATTCCAACATGCAAATCATCAAGTAAATTAGGGTTTTCAAGGAATTACTGTAGTTGACAAATCATCCTCATCTTCACCGGCGGACTCTTCGGAGTTTTCTTCCTCGCTGGCTTCTTCTTCCGCTCCGGATTCTTCTTCCTCGCCGGCTTCTTCTTCCTCTCCGGATTCTTCTTC
Organism: Salvia miltiorrhiza; assembly: GCF_028751815.1. NCBI lineage: Eukaryota > Viridiplantae > Streptophyta > Magnoliopsida > Lamiales > Lamiaceae > Salvia > Salvia miltiorrhiza. Next base: position 10,209,868 of record NC_080388.1, read on the forward strand.
CTCGACGGCTTCTTCTTCCTCGACGGCTTCTTCTTCCTCTCCAGAATCTTCTTCCTCGGCGGCTTCGTCTTCCTCGCCGGCTTCTTCGGCCGTGGTTGGAAGAGTCACCACCCAGATCGGTGATTGTTGTTCCTCAGATCCGGAACTCTCATCTGCATTGATTTCTTTGCAAATATCTATGACGCTTCCAGGAACTCCAGATCCGGCTTTTTCCTCGCCGGATTCTGCAGCGCGCTGGCGCTTGGAGGTCGAGCCGGTTTGTGAAGCCTTGCGCTTGGTCATTTTTTGGAGTGGATTTGAGTGGATAAACGGATAATATGCAGGTGGAGAAGATGAAGGTGGGTGGTTGACGACGATTGACAGTAGTTCACGGCGGTTTTCCACGAGATTTCCGGCGGCGCGGTTGAGGGCGGTTTAGGGTAAAAGGGCCGAGAGAGAACGGTAAATGGCGGTGAAAAATTGGTGCACAAATGGTAAATCATTAGTTTTGTTCAAACCCTATAACCCGCACGCGACCCGATACCCGGTCCGCCCCTTAAGGGTAAAATCGTCCGAAATCACAAAAAAAGGACAAAATTTAAGTATTTTCAATTAGTGGCCAAAATTTGTGTTTTATGCTTCATTTTGGCTACCTCAAAATTTTTCTCATATATATATATATATATATATATATATATATATATATATATATATAGAGTTAGGATTAATGGAGAATTCTCTATTGATCATTCTAAATAAGTTAATAACTTTATCGAAGATATAATGACTTAATGAGTATTATCATTTCTCTTTGACTTTGCAGTGACCGTGAGTTTGCCCCTTTTTAGAATATACTTTAATTAGCACAATATGGAATATGAACGTCAGTTTCGCTAATTTTATAGTTTAAAATGAATATTTTTTTTTAGTTGAATACAATTCTATTAATTTTGAGTTTGTTTAATATGTTTAGTATTATGACTTTAAATTTGTTTAAATACTTTGAAGTGTTATTTAATAAACTACTTCTTCCGTCCCACGAATCTTAACACATTTCCAAATAAGGTAATAATTATTACATTCTCTTTCCTACTTTATCAGTTTTATTACCTTCTCTCTCCTACTTTATCACTTTTATACTTTATTAATTACACACTTAAATCACTAATCTACAACTCCTTAATTCCCGTGCCGAAATCAAACGTATCAAGATTCGTGGGACGGAGAGAGTATCTATTTTAGGATTTTCATTTATTTTTCGTTGTGTTTTAACTTACAATAGTATGATTTAAGATTTTTATTTTATCTTTAATTATATTTATGAATTGATGATTTTGATTTGATGTCAGTCGGTTTAATTTATTTTATTATTTTTATAGAAAATAAATTATTGGACAAGTTTGGCCCGACTATCCGGTGGTTCGAGAGGAGTTGGGTTGGGTTTGCTATTTTGCAGCTCGATCATATTTCCGCCCGGCCCGGCCCTACCCGATATAACTCGAGATCCAGCCCCTTTGATAGTTCTACCTATCATCTCTTAATAATATCAATAAGATATTATAAATTCTAGGAACGAAAATTTAGGGTATTATATATTGGTCAATGGGAATGGTAAATCCATATCCATAAGTTGTGGATGAAATAGCTATTCCAATCTCATCGAAAATCAGGATTATTTCGAAAATAGTAATTTCAATAGTGATTTCCGATGGAAAAACATATCAATCATATGAATGAAATGGACATAGGAATATAATATATATATATATATATATATATATATATATTCAATTTCTATTCTTTTTTTTAATATAAATTACAATATTAAATAAATTAATTAAAAAAGTTGCGCCACAAGGAAATCGAATCCAAGACCTTTAGCCTTATACATTAACCCTTTACCGCTTGGCCAACACACGCGGTATATTCAAATGAATTCATTTCACCTATATCTGATTCTATCATTATGGAAAAGGTTAATAGCAAAAAAATACATGAACTATCACCAAATTTGCAAATTGCACATGACCTTTAAAATTAGCCTCAAAATACACCACCTTTTAATTTTGTTGTAATTTGCACACGACGAAATTTCCGGCGAGGAATAAGTTTGACCGGTGATTACGTGGACATTACATGGCATATTGCGTGGCTTTTTGTACACGCTGGCAAGCCACGTGGGCAAAACGACGTCGTTTTGCCCATAAATTAATTAATTGTCTTTTTTTTTGGTTGAAGAATTGGAAAATGGAAAATAGAAGAGGTTGAAGTAAATTTGGGGGTAGACAGGGAAGGGGCGTCTGAACGGCGCCGGTGTGGAGAGAAGGCAGGTGACGCCCTCGCCGGAGAAACAGGGGTGGCGGCGGCGCCAGATCTGGAAGATGGGTGGAGGCAGCGAAGCAGTTGTGTTGTCCGCCAAGGTGATAGCAGCGACACCCGTTGCTGCCAGTCGAAGGAAGAAGGAGACCGCGCCGGGCTGGAGGAGACGACGTCAGGCGCAGCGGCGGCGATGGCTGGAGCAGCGACCGCGCCGAGCTAGAGGACCACTGCTAATTTGAAGTGCGTCAGATCTGAAAAATGGGTGGAGGCAGATCTGAAAAGTGCGCCTCTGTGAGAAAATTTGGAGTCCGCCAGATCTGAAAAATGGGTGGAGGCAGTGAAGCAGCTGTGTTGGAAGAAGGAGTGCGCCAGATCGAAGGAAGAAGGACTTCGCGCCGGGCAGAAGAGACGACATCGGGCGCAGCGGCGGCGATGGCTGGATGCTCGCCGGAGCAGGGGGAGCGGCGTCGGATGGCCGAGAGGGTGAGAGGGGCCAGAGAGAGGGAAAGAGGTCGAGGGTCAGAGAGAGGGAGTCTGGGAGAGAGAGATAGGCTGGAAAAGAGAGGGGAGGCGCCGGGCGACGCCACCGTTAGGCGTCTGAAATTATGGCGAGGTGGGCGCTGGCAGTCGGGTGTCGTCGACGACTGGTGCTGATTTGTGCAGCGGTAATGGGGTCGTCGGGTGTTGCCGACCACCGCGCCGATCTCTTCTGTTCACATTTTTTTTTTTAATTTTTTTATTTAAAAAAGTTTGACAAAAACGACGTCGTTTTAAATGCCCGGCGGGAAGTCCACGTCTGCAATTTTCGGCTGCCACATCAACTATGCTCACGCAGATGGTCAACGCGGGTGCAATTTGCGTTTAAATTAAAAGTTCATGTATTTTGGGGCTAATTTTTAAGTTCATGTGCAAACTTCATGTATTTTCTGGCTATTAACCCTTATGGAAAATGTGATCTATTTTAAGCGGAACACCTATATATGATTATATCATTATGGAAATTGTGATCTATTTTAAGCGAAAAATTTATACTCCATCCGTTTTTATAAAATGTATATAATTTGCTATTTTCGTATGTCCTCATAAAATGAATAATTCTATTTTTTGTAAGTTTTTCACTCATAATAAATTAAGACCATTACTCTATTCATAACGCATTCAATCACTTTATTCAAATCCGTGTCATTTAAAGGGTAAAGATTTTTGGCCACCTAGGTGAAAACCGGTTTTTCCCATGAAATTTCATCTGACCGATTTTTTTATAATTAGTGGATTGACTAAAATATCATTTCCTTCAAATACTCAACCAATTTGAATATAATCCTATTTCTGTTTTATATCCATTTTTTTCCTAATTTTCCCTTTTTTTCGAAAATATTTTTTTTCCGAAAATTATATGTTTTTTATTTTCGAATTGTTTTTGATAATTTGTTTCCGAAATTGTATTATTTGTATTTTTTTCCCACTAATTTATGAATTGTTGTAAAATAATAGATTTGTTTGCACATATTATTTTTTTTTCTTGTTTCGAAAATTATGTTATTTTTTTATTCGGCATTTATGTTATTTCTTTCGGAATATTTATTTTTTTATTTTTTTTCGAAAATTATGTTATTTTTATTTGTTTCCACTTATTTGGATATTCTTTTAAAATAATACTAGATTTGTTTCCATTAATTTAGAGATTCTAATTCTCTTATAAATAATCCTAGATTTGTTTCCACTAATTTAGAGATTCTAATACTCCTAAAAATAATCCTAGATTTGTTTCCACTAATTTAGAGATTTTAATTCTCCTAAAAATAATCCTAGATTTGTTTCAACATATATTTAATTTGGAGGATTTGAACCTGAGACCTCAATAATTTGTTTGTGATACTTTGTCACCTTGTCCGGTAGTGGCAACCGCATTAATCCTTAGTCAGAATTCAAACTAAACAGAAAATACGATTGGAAATCGATAGAAAAAACATATAATTTCATATACTTTATTTCAACTCTTATAATAAAGTATTAAATTCATCGAAATAATTATTGTTTAAAAAATTTAGTTTGATTAATTAATTGAAGTAAATTAGTGAATTTGAGAAAATGAACTGTCGTAGTGTAAATAACGAAGTTGTAATAACATATTCTTTTTTTTAAGTTTTTTTAATTAATCGAAGTAAATTAGTGAATTTGAGAAAAGAATAAAGTAAAATGAATCGTACGATTGGATTTCGCTAGGAAAAGTATATAACATTTACGACAAATTAAAAATATTATAGTGTAATAGAGTATTAAACCCGATATGCTAATAACAAAATGAACTGCCCTAGTGTAAATAACGAAGTCGTAATAACATATTCTTTTAAAAAAAATTATTAATTAATTGAAGTAAATTGGTGAATTTGAGAAAAGAATAAAGTAAAATGAATCGTACGATTGGATTTCGCTCGGAAAACTATATAACATGTACGACAAATAAAAAACACTATAGTGTAATAGAGTATTAAACCGATATGCTAATAAGAAAATGAACTGTCCTACTGTAAATAACAAAGTCGTAATAACATATTCTTTTTAAAAAAATTATTAATTAATTGAAGTAAATTAGTGAATTTGAGAAAAGAATAACGTAAAATGAATCGTACGGTTGGATTTCGCTCGGAAAACTATATAACATTTACGACAAATAAAAACACTATAGTGTAATAGAGTATTAAACCCGATATGCTAATAAGAAAATGAACTGTCCTAGTGTAAATAACGAAGTCGTAATAACATATTCTTTTTTTTTTAAGTTTTATTAATTAATTGAAGTAAATTAGTGAATTTGAGAAAAAGAATAAAGTAAAATGAATCGTACGATTGGATTTCTCTCGGAAAACTATATAACATTTATGACAAATGATATATAATGCATTGTCCCGTTTACTGCTTTATTATAATACATTGTTTTCAAATATATGTTACTAATTTATTTCTATTAAATCATTCAACTTTATTTAATTGAGTACAACTATTTCGACTTGATTACTCACACTAGTTCAATTTTCTTATTATTATATCCCATTTACTACTTTATTATAATACATTTAATTCAAGTGTATGTTATTTAATTTTTCAATCGATGTCCCATCATATGATTCATTTTATTTTTATTTCTAACAATTGATTAATGTGGTTGCCACTACTGGACAAGGTGACAAAGTATCACTCACATATTATTGAGGTCTCAGGTTCAAATCTCCCAAGCACATTTTTCTTGTATTTCGGTTTTTTTTTAAATCATCTTCGAAATATTTTTTTTATATAATTATTGGAAAAATATATATATGAAAACAAATTTAGGATTATTTTGAGAATATCTAAATTAGTGGAGACAAATAAAAATAACATAATTTTCGAAAAAAATAAAATAATTATTGAAAAAAACTATATATGTGGAAACAAATCTAGGATTATTTTTAGGAGAATGAGAATCTCTAAATTAGTGGAAAAAATCTAGGATTATTTTTAGAAGAATGAGAATCTCTAAATTAGTGGAAAAAATCTAGGATTATTTTTAGGATAATGATAATCTCTAAATTAGTGGAAAAAATCTAGGATTATTTTTAGGATAATGATAATCTCTAAATTAGTGGAAACAAATCTAGGATTATTTTTAGTAGAATATCCAAATCAGTGGAAACAAATAAAATAACATAATTTTCGAAAAAAAAAATATTTTTTGATTAAAAAATAAATATTAATTTCGAAAAAAATAATATCTGAAAACAAATCAAGTACTGGTAACAAATCAATAATAAAATTTCGGAAACAAATAAAAAAAATCGAAAAAAAAAAATCAATTTTCCAAATAAAAAAAATATGATTTTCGAAAAAAAAAACTAAAAAATTTGGAAAAAAACAAACTGAAAATTCGGATTATATGAAAACCGAAATATACTAAAAAATAGGTTGAGTATTTTATGGAAATGATATTTTAGCCAAATCACAAAATACCAAAAACCTGTCAAATTAAATCTTAAGTAAAAAACCGGTTTTTGGCTAGGTGTCTAGACACCTAGGTGGCCAAAAATCACTACCATCATTTAAAAATGGATATATTTTATGATAACGGATGAAATAAATTAATTCAATCAATATTTACTAAATAAAGAGTGCATGAGAAGATGCATGAGAAGACCTAAGTAGTATAATCGGCCATCCAAACTATCACGCTCTTCCAACTCTTCTTCGTTTTCTTTTTGTTATGTTAGGCTGCATGAGAAGATGCATTTAACCCTAAATTTTTACCTCATGCTCTAATATTAATTAAAGCATAGAAATAAACCATTTGAAATAGTTAAGGGGAAATGATATATAGTCACTTTTTTTTTTTTTTTAGAGTAGAAAATGATAGGAACTGAAAATGTTTGTTTGGAAATGATTAGTTCCCGAGATGTTTGGGTGCAATATGTATTTACTACTGTCGAGTCACTGTCCAGGAAAAGGTCGTTCAGAGTTGTATGACCTCTCAATCCCTCTTCCTTCCTATATAAAATCCTCCTATCTAGGCTAGGCCCCTTCTACTCTAGGAAGCAATTCAGCCTACTTGATTCAATTCGTGTTTATCAATTATCTACTGAATTTCCCTGGCCCACTATAATTTTTATTTATTAGTATTATAAATATATAGCACCACGATACATGTGAACTGTACGGATCGTAATAATCATTTTACTTACGTACTTGTATCAATTAAAAAAAAATTACGTGTATTTAATGTATTTTTTTTAAATAGAAGAATAATATTACGATTAATAAATTTATTATTTAAATTAAAATCATATTGTTTACTATATCTTATTTATTTTGAGTGATATATATTCCATTCGTTCATACAAAAAAAATACTCTCATCCGATCATCCCTCAATTTCATGTCTATTTTGTTATACATTTTAGTTTCTCCCCCAATTTCATGATGTTATTATCTATTTTTAATAAAATTATTCCACACAACCTTATAAAGAGTCGGTCTTCTATGTGCTCCAGTGAAGTTATATATATATATATATATATATATATATATTAAATAAATGACTTTTATACCCGAACTAGCTCAGTTGGTTGGGTGACGTCTGAATGAGGTGAACGTCGGGAGTTTGAATCACATCTAATGAGCCTCTATTTCTAGTGCCTTTTTTGGGCCTCTAGTGCTTGCACTGTTCTGGGCGGTCCAATAACATTTATTTTTTAATTTATCGATTTTTATAAAAAAAAATCAGCCCTTTCAAAAGTATTATTTGCACATATTAAAAGTGTTTTGGCATGCATTAAAAGTGTTATTTTTAATATATCATTTATTTTTATACAAAATATCATTTAATTTTATAAAAAAATATCATTTATGAAGTATCATTTGCAATAATTAAAAATATCATTCTATATTATTAAAAGTGACATTTATAATACATAGTTAAATAAGTGTTATTTACATTTACAGAAAATATCATTTACGAAATCAAATAATGTCATTTATTAAATTTTTTTGTTTGACATAAAAATAGAGTCATTTACATATATTGAAAATGTCATTTACATATATAAAAAGTATTACTATTTATTAAAGTAAATAGTATCATTTAATTAAATTAAGAAATAAGCAATATTATATTGATTATCATTTACCGTAAATAAAAAGGTCATTTACTGTGAGTAAAAGTGTTGTTTGCGTGTAAGATTAGTATCTTTTTACTATGAAAACGACCTTTTAAATAACACTTTTAATGTAAAAAAAAAAAAGCAGGCGAAGGGAGCGCATTGTACGCTAATTTTATGTGGGAGCGCACTAAAGTTTTTGTGCCTCGTAAAAGGTAGAATGTTTATTCCATTTTAATCATTTTAACACTCTAATAAATGTAGGATCCTTACTCCACTCACATCAAACTCAACTATTTTGTTAAAATTCGTGTCATTTTCAAAAGAGCATGAAATTGTACAAAGGGAGTATCTTTTTGTCATTTTGAAGCTTTCATAAAAATTAGTTTTCATTTTTGGACAATACCTAATTACTTATTATATTCAATACATCTACTTATTTATATTTTCTACCACATGATAAGCATCTTCCTCCACTTCCAATACGATTAATTACTACCTTTTAAGTTCGTCAAAAAAAAAAAAAATACTGCCTTTTAAGTGGCACTTATTCTCCACTCACAATACACTCAACCCATTTTTATTAAAACCCAGGTCATCCTCTTCTAGGATTATTTTTTATCGATGAAGAGAGTATTAATGACACTCTTTATAAAGTGGATTTAAGTTAATACTGATGGTTCGGTTCGTGATTGGAGGATTCATGCGGGGGGCGTCTTTAGGAATGCCTTCAATGACGTTCTTGGTTGTTATCATTTTTCAGGCGGCCAGGGGGTTGCGTTCGAAGCAGAGCTTTTAGCTATTATTATTGCGATTGAATCTGTGCATCGTGCCAAATGGGAGAGAGTTTGGTTTGAGTCGGATTCTTCTTACGTGGTTCAGCTTCTTCAGTCGCTCTCTGAGACGGTTCCTTGGAGATTCAAGCCTCGGTGGAAGCTTGCTCTCTCCAAACTCCACACTTTCACGTGGCGCATTTCTCACATTTTTCGTGAGGGCAACAGATCGGCGGATTATTTGGCTTCTCAAGCTACGGAGGAGGGTTTTTGGCCTCATGCCATTGCTGGTTTAAATGATTTTGTCAAAGAGGATGTTTCTATTCCCTATTTTACTCGTTTCGCTTGATTTTTTGGTTTTTTTCTCTTGGTTCTGGATCGGTTGTAAGCCGGGAGGCCTAAGGGTAATGGTTCGGCCGGAATCCTTGAGACCTCCTAACTCAGCTCTGTCAACCTTGGTCCTTGACGAGTACTCTTTTTCCTCAGCTGTTATGAGGTTTTAACGAGGCTCGGCCCTTAGTCTGCAGCTTTGTGCTTTCAAGGGTGTTTGGTTTTCCGTTGTTGTTTCTTTTCTTTTTAATAAAATCTTATTTCAGACACTCTTTATAAAGTGGTACAAAATTATAATACTCTTCCCAAGCTATAAAATTATACTTTGCCCAAGAGAAAAGGTATTGCTTGAAATTTTATACGATAATGCCCAAATTTTTTGTTACGTAAAAGCAAACAAAGTATAAAGGGATTAATGGAGCTTATCCTTGTACTTCAAAGTAAACACATCATTGTAGTACTAAAGTGAGGTTATTTTGAAAAGACTAATACTTGTGTGGGGTGGGTCAGTGTTCATAATTTTGTGTGTTCCACCGTGTTCAACTATTATATATAATATTTTGTACAAAATATATTTTATTTTAATATTATGAATTATATACTTAATTTTTAGTTATAAAAATTTATACCCCAGTTTTGGATTAATCAATCCTAATAAATGAATTGTTAACTAATAAAAGTAAGGGATAATTGCATGTAAATACACCAATTTTTGCCAAAATTCAGTTTTGACGCATACTTAGAAAAATTCAATAAAATATAAAAACATTATTAGTTGTTCAATTTTGACTCTGATTTCACTTTCCACATGTGAAAAAATGACATGGCATCTACGCGGCTCATCGGAAATGACATGGCATCTGCATGGCGTCTATATGGCTCATCAAAGTCAAAATTGAAATAAAGTTCGTATATTTTATTCTAAAGACGCATCAAAAATGAATTTTGGCCAAAATTGGTGTATTTACATGCAATTAACCCTAAAAGTAAATATAAATTATAAAAAAATAATTTATACCCTAATAGAAACCCTATATAATTCAAATAGAATTTTATTAAAAAGAAAAGAGAAAACAGAACCTAAACCCTAATAGAAACCCTAATTATAATAACAAAAATAAACTAAAGCATAAAAAATATTAAAATATAAAAGAAAAAAAAAATCAAAATCTGAAACACTAAAAGTGGTAGAACGTGTTAGAGTATATGTTATACTCTATTATATTGTCATTAAATAGACAATTTGCAAGTATCAGTCGATGTACTTCTTGATGATAGTACTGAATCATTTGATGTACTAATTTTGTCTGAGACAACGCGAAGCTTATACTTTGCAGATTTTCAGCAACAATTTGAAGCATTATCTTTAGGCGATTCTTTTGGATATGCACGATTTTGTTTGTCCAGATTTGTTGAAGTTTTATTGGATCGCAATTACGGATATACTTTGTTCTCGTTTATTGTGTCCTCATCGAGCTAAAACTCTTCTGCTGCTAGAGAAGATTGGAGACGTGAAAGCTATTTAAGAAGACCATATTTCATTTAAGATGGTGGAAAAATTCGTGCCAAATTGCTCTCGCTACGTAATCGAGAATTTTTGTGTTCTTGCTAGATGTCCCCCCGAACTTGTTGTCTGTGGTGAAATTTCTGATACTAGTACCTTTCTTTGTTCTAGCAGAAGAGTGTTTGTGAGGAATACACTATTGAGCGTACATGGTAAAAGAGTTATAATCTCTTCTTTATTTGGCTCTTGTTTATCAAGGGATCAGGTGGTAGACGTCGGTGTTCACGCCTAGGAAGTTAGTTGATGTCTAGTTTCAATTGTCCACCATTGGTGAGGTTTTCAGAAGATATCTTAACTTCATATAGTGGATCGATTTTCCATGGCGAGGCCCCTCAGACGTAGGTGTTTTATCAACAAACTGGGTTATCATTCTCTGCGTACTGTTCTTTCTTATGTTGATACATTTTGTGATACCGTATCTTCGTATGTACTACTATTACATGTTGCGCTAAATTTCACCACATGTTCTATGAATTAGTCATTCTTTCATAATGATCTAATGATAAAATGAGTATTATTGAAGTTAAAAAGTCTCAAATTCAATAACACAACGTATATTTTTGTTTCTGGCAAAAGTTTGTGCGCATTTAAATGCACGTGCATTAATTCAGTTAGACTTCAGTAATCCTCTAATAACATCTATATTTGGGATGAAGATTCAGTGTACCACGCTTAATGTCCCACTTCGTGTTCACTTTCATTTTTATTTATTTTCTTATTTTTCTTTAATTTCAACTTTGTATGCTTTAATTCAATTTTGTGATTATTAATTAGGATTTATTATATCAAATTAGGGTATATAATTATTTTTTATAATTTAATTTCACTTTTATAAGCTAATAATAGGTTGATAAATTCAAAGTCATGGTATATACTTTCAAAAAATTTAAATTTTTGAAATAAAAATTAACTATAATTCATAGTGTTATACTGCATTCGTCCGCTTCTCCTCCAACCAATAGGTCGGGGGTTAGAGTCACTTAGAAGGCTAGAGTGTGAGTGTGTTTTTCCTTTCTTTAAGTGTAACAATTTTAAAAAAAATGCTGCATTCGTCTGCAAAAAATAGTCCATTTTTTGCTATTTTTGGATGTCTACAAAAATTAGTCAATTTCCATTTTTGGAACAGTCTATTACATGGTGGACCATATTCTCCACTCAAAATACAATTAATTACTTCCCACGTCCACAAAATATAGTCATTTTTTGTCATTTTCGGATGTCCACAAAAATTATTCATTTTCTATTTTGAGAAACTATCTATCACATGCTAGGCCCTATATAGGACTTAAAATATAATTAGGCGGTAAGTATCAAATCCAACATTGACACCCTTTTTACGTCTGACTCCCTAAACTAGACTTTGGTTCAACTAAACCCTCAAAGTCTTAAATTTGGTTCAATTAAACTCTCTGCCCTGACGGTTATTTAACTCCGTCAAGTATTTTATTTTTAATTTTTTTTATTTCATTGTTGGTGGAAACACGCCGGAAACACGCCAGAAAGTGAAGAGCAGCAGCTCCAGCCCCATCACTGACGCCTTGAGCGCCGTGTCGTGGCGAATAATATCAAACAACAACAACTCGTACACGCTCTCGTGTTTCGTCACCGATGGGAAGAAGAAGACCATATGCCGAATACTCCTGGACGACCTCATCAGCCCAAGTGCTGAAGATCTGCCTCACTTCATCCTCTATCTGGAAATCAAACTTGAATCCAGTGCTTTGCTTCGACTTCTTAAATACACGACTCAATAACTTCATCCCCAACTTCTTCCTATTCCTCTCTATCGCATTTTTCTACTCCATAAGCCTAACTTGCTTTTGTCTGAGATGCTTCTTATCCACCCTTATCACCTTCTATGTCTTCTTGGCCGGAGAACTGTTGCTCTTCACTTTCTGGCGTGTTTCCACCACCAATGAAAAAAGTATTTAAAATAATTAACAGAGTTAAACAACTGTTAGTGCAGAGGGTGTAATTAAATCAAATTTAAGACTTAAGGCGTTTATTGAACCAAAGTCTAGTTTAAGGAGCCAGACGTGAAAAGGGTGTCAATGTGGGGAGAATTTGATACTTAACCCTATAATTAATTATCAATATAAAGATTACTTTTTAAGTGCGACAATTTCTTCACGCATAATACAATAACCATTTTTATTAAAATCCGTGTCATCCTTTACTAGGACTGTTTTTTTGTGGACGGAGGAAATATCATTATAAACACTACTTTTTAAGTGAGATTCTTTCTCCACTCACAATACAATAATCATTTTTGTTAGAATCCTTGGCATATCTTACTAGGATTATTTTTTGTAGACGAAGGTAATAATAAATTGGGTTAAGGTACAAATTTACCCCTAAACTAGACACCCTAGAGCGTATCCCTCCCCGGTCTCGACGTTGGCCCAAATAAACCCCCAAAGTCCATGAAAATGGTACATTTAAACCTAGTGCTTAAATGGCGGAATCACGCCGAGAAGGTTTTGCAGAGATGGTGAAGTGGAGGGGGTGGTGGTGGATAGTGGGTCCCACTTAGAAATTAAAAAAAAATTTAAGTTAACAGCGTGATTATGCCGTTTAAGCACTGGGTTTAAATGTACCCTTTTCATGGACTTTGGGGGTTTATGTGAGCCAACGTCGAAAATAGGGAGAGATACGCTCTAGGGGTGTCTAGTTTATGGGTGGATTTGTACCTTAACCATAATAAATTTTATTTTTATAAAAAATATTGTTAAAATAATTAATATAAAAATAAGACACAGTAGAGCACATAAAACTGTGGGACACTAATCTCATCCCATATGCTCCCTCCGTCCCAATAAAAGTGGTCACCTTTCCATTTTGGTTTGTCCTACTAAAAATGACCACTTTCTCAAAATAGAAATATTTTCTCCCTTTAGCCCAATTAGTTAATTTAATTATTTTTTTTAATTAACCCTAACCTCCCTAAATAAATACACAAACATAAACACAAACCCCCACCGCCTGTCCCCCTGACATCCCGGATTGGGTGGTCACCCCTAAGCAGCACCGGCCGCCACCCCATGGCCGCTGCCCAGCTGCACCGACCACCACACCCATGGCCGCGCGCAGTCGCCTAACGCCTCTCGGGATTAGGTCTTGATTATTGTCGATATTGGTTTCGATCATAGACATTGGGGCGTTTCAAGAGATTACTTTTCACACTTGGGATGGTTGAATCCCTTGTAGTCACTTGGTCCGAAGACCACACATTCTCCGGTCATAAGGCAGTGCTTCACTTCTCCTTAGGTAGTAGTCAAGCCCGATACTCTCCAAGTATGACCCTTACCAACCTTATCTCCCAAGGTCCCCGACTCCGTACTTTTAGTAACACATGCCTCCCGGACTCAAATATTTCCGGCTTGAAGGTCGACCGGTCATAGGAATGCTACGACACAGTAGTCGCTTTCCCCGTTTGATAACCATGGCTTTATGTCTCGTCACAGTTGATGGGTAGTTGTTAGAGAAGCCCAAGACCAAGAAAGGACAGTGTATCCCATCAATCCTTACCTTGCCTTTCAGATCTACAACACCTTTTATTGATGCTGCTCAGCTACTCAGTCGTGGGTATACTGGTTGTCACGTCCTGGTATACTCTGCCTTTGCTTGACATGGACAGCCCTTTACGGAACGGAGATCACCCGTTAGGCTCCTACTGTCCATGATTCGGCACAAATCCATCCGAAACCACTAGACTCAACCAAAAGCATAAATACCTCATGAAAGATTTACATATCGACAACAATTATTTCCTCTACTCAAATTTCACCAAGGAGACTACTCACACATATTGAAATACACAAACACTAATTGAAATGTATTCATAAAAATAAACACAATGCAAAGTAGGAATAGATAATAAATAAAATACCCGGATCGAAATGCTCGAGACCGTCGTCCTTGCGATTACAACTACTAAAAGTGAATAAGTGTTTGATAAACTAAAGAAAAATATAAATGGGATTGTTTCTGAATGTAAAATAATAAAGTTCAAACGTAGCCTAACTGAAAAGGTTCTTTCAAGAGTCAAAAGTTTGCCAAAGTTCTTCCCCCGTTGCACATCTTCATCTTTAAATACTGATGGTTGGTAGAAGGCAACCCTAGCTGCACCAGCTCCATATCTTCATTAAGATCTTCTTTCCTTCTTTAGCTCAATCTTTGATTGATCCGATTGAAGATATTTTCCAGCTGCAATCTTGAGTCAACCTTCCCATTTTCTATATTCTTTCGGCTCCTTCTCCATCCTCCTGTAATCTTCCATCAAATCTTCTTGATTTACTTTTCTTTTTTGGCTTCGGCTGGTTGCTTCTTATGGTAGTGGTCAAACGGATTGCTTCCCCGAATTTGGCTCATACCAGGTGGTATCTTCGGGATTCTCACATCTCACTGAGGGGTACTACGCTTCGGCTCCGTGTTGGTAACACATGACATGCAATCTGGGCTGGTAATGCCCATTCCGACCACGTTTCTCCATTTTGCCTCTTACTGGACCTTCCTCCTCCACAATATCATTTTTTTCAGAATGACCTGAACTGACTCAAATAAAAGGGAAAAATAGGGTCAAATGGCCCAAAAGTCAAAGACGCATCAGTTGACGGGGGAAGGCGTAGATCGGTTGATGTCACCAGAAATAGGAAGAGAGTGGAGGCCACGAATGGAGGATCTAGGGCTCCACGACAGCGGTCTTCCGGCCGTGCGATCTTCCAGGCGGTGTCAATGCCTGGATCTGAGAATAGATCCGGAGGGAGAGATGGGGAGTAGGCCACGATTTGGGTGTATTCTTTCACGGTAAAAAGGTAGGCGGCATAGCGCGGGGTGGGCCGCGATTTGTCATCCCACACGAATCTCGACGAGCCTTGTCACCGGAACGATATGGCAGATCTCTGCAATCTCTCCATTAATGACCTCGAGATTTGTCTGCAACTCTAGATTTGTGTTGGGTTGAAAACTAGATTAGTGGTGGTGGGATTGTATGGAGATTTTCTTGGATGATGGCTCCGAAAACTGGATTAGTGGTGGTGGGATTGTGGATTAATTGTGGTGGTGGGATTGTGTGGAGATTAGACGCCATCGCCGGAGAAGAAGGTGAAACAGCGGCCAACAATCATCCCCTCATTTTTTAATTAACTCATTAATTTTGGTGGACCACACTCAATTAAAACATAACAATCAATTTCTTAATTTTCGTGCTGAAAAGAAAGTGACCATTAATATTGGGATGGAGGGAGTATTAGAGTTCACTAATCCCCACTTGTGGTTTACTAATCCCCGATTAGAGGTAGATATACACGGCATCTCGCATCATACTTTTTTTAAGTTCACACTAATTAGAAATTAGTCATCCATAGTTAGAACTTTATTAATTTTCAATTAGTATTTAATTAAATCTTAATTGTTTAATGCTGTCGAATGGTGCGGTGCAGTCATCCACACGAGATGAGTTAGAAGTTTATTCATTTTAATTAGAACATTCATAATGATGCCTTTTTAACAGAACGTGGACGCATTTAATACGAAAGAGTTATCCGCCTCAAATTACATGAACTTTGGTCATTTTCACTTTGGCATATAAATTTCGAAGCTCTTGTTTCATTTAATTTGTTTAATTTGGTTTTACCGTGAACTTAATTGTAATTTTTTTAACACACACGATTTTTTAAGCTTTTTGAATTTTCTCACCAACTCGAAATCTAAACGATTATCTTGATTTTCATGTGGCTGCATGTGAGCTTCGGTTTGAAAGCAGTGAGAATTTTAAAAAGAGTGAAGTTCATGTATTTTGAGATAAATTATAAAGTTCATTTTCAAAATCACAAAAAAGATATTTTGGGATAAGTTATCAAGTTCATATACAAAAGTAAATACAATCCAAATCTTTGTTTATTTTGAGACAATTAATTATCATAATACAAAATAATTACAATATATAAAACAAATCTTAATGAAAATATCGAAAATGACTGGAAAACCCATGCTCATGAAAAGTAGATATGATGTGTGCTGCCTTACCCAAACTGGTAAATTTGACATTTACATTGTTATATTCCAAAAGAGTAGCTAGTTGACCTCTCGAATATATATATACGTTTGAAATGTCTTGTTTATTTTGAATATAGATATTAAGGTATAGGTGATTTAAGTATAAAGTGCATTGTTTATAATAGAATTGAAAATTAAAAAATACCTCAGTCCCGTGAAGCTTGAGCAGTATTTCTTTTCGAATTGTTCCGTAAAGTTTGAGCATTTTCCTTATATGACAAAAGTGTTTCCCTTTTGTGTGCGTGTGTTGGCCAAGCGGTAAGAGGTTAACCCTAAGACCAAAGGTCTTAGGTTAGAGTCCCCTGTGACGCGCCCTTTAAATTTCTTTATTTAATACTGTTAAATTATATATATAAAAAAAGTTCTTCCCTTTATTCACTTTTTCACCTATCACACTTAACACATAAAATACTACTTCATCCGTCCACTCTAATATGCTCGTTTTCATTTTTGGGACGTACCCTCCCTATTATCTTGGCACATTTGTTTTTGGCACAAAGATTAAGAATAAGGTGCTAAGAGTGTAAAGTTGGTAGAGACCATTTATTTGATGTGTGTAGAGAAGGTAGGTACCACATATTATTTTTGGAAAAGTGCCATTATAAATAGGACAAACAAAAAAGAAAAATGTGTCAAGATAAGTGGGACGGAGGGAGTATTTAATTGGTGTGGATCACGCCACTTTTCTCATAAAAAGTAAGTTTCTTAATCTTTGTATCCAAAAGAAATGAACCTATTAAAGTAGAACAGAGAGAGTAACTCTTTAAAACTCGTGCCAAAAAGAAATTGCTCAAATTTCGGGGGACGAAGGAGTTACTATTTTGATGTAGTTTGTCTAAACAAGTAAAGATGAGAATGTTGAAAATAATTTTTGTTGGCATATTATATGAATTATTTATAAATTACGTTCAAATTGTTTGTTATGTGTTGAGTGCCACAAAATGAAATGAGATATTTCATACTTCATTTGTCCATAAAAAACTAAATTATTGACGATACGAGTTTTAATAAAACTAGTGTACCTCCCGCGCATAGCGCGGCGAATGTGATTTTAGACTCTTATAATATTGTGGTGGGTATTAGATTCAACGGCAAGTTTATGAAAAAGTGAAGATAAATCGAGCTAAGAGCTAAGAACTAAAAAATGGGTGCAAAAAATATGGAAAAGAAGATAGCATTTGTTTATTTGATTTGCTCTTATGGAAGGACTTGTTTACATTTGATCTTAGGTGGTCTATTTATAGTCTATTATTGAGATACATTACTAAGGCCCATTTAGTCTGATTTCAAAGCTCAAATAAAAATATTTGAGAAATTCAAATAATTGATTACCACGTATTTCAAATTTGTATATCTGTAGTCAGAATATAAATCTTTCGCTTTCCACTTTAATTCTGATTCTCCTTTAGCCTCAGATCTGCAGCTTTATCTTAATGTTTCGTATTTCCGCTGAAGTTAGATATGAATATATTTAAGCGCTCAATTTCATCCTCATCACATAAGTTGGGCATATATATGCTTTATAATGCAATATCAACTAATAAAATTAAAATTTGATATAAGAACAATTAATTATAATTTGAATTTTTAAAACTTTGTACTGTAGCTTATGCATAATCTTCTCTATTTGATTTTTAATTAACTTTATTAACTTTCAACGCATTTAAAAAATTTAACTATATAATAATTAATCATTAACCTTCTTTATTTTTGTTAGTTAACTCCACATAATTTATTTATTGCTAGGTTTTAATTTATAAATATTTTAATATCATTTAAATTAAATAAATAATTATTGAATTCAACAAAAATAGATACACTCTTATTATTATTTAAATAATGTCTACATATATGATATATCCTTTTGTAATATGGCCATTTCATTATAACTTCCTTCATAGACTAAACTATAATATATAATTTGATGTCTTTTAATAGTATTGTTATTTTTGTAAACATAATTTTTTTTACATAAAATAAAAAATACATAATATGATAAATCAAAATATTAGAAATAAAAAAGAAAAATAAAAAGATAAAATAAGACAAAAACAATTAATGAAAATTTTAAAACATGTCCAATTTTTTGAAAAAAAAAATGCTATATAAATAAAAAAATAAAAAATATTTAATTGATTGAAGCAATTATATTATATTTATTTATTTCAAATTAAATATATGTCAAATTAAATATTTTTCTGTGATCTTTCATTTAAGATGCATATATTATCCAAAATGAAACTACTCACAAACAATAAAATTGTGTTTTGTTTAAATAAAATAAAAAAAATAAAATATTGGACACTCCTCATCTTTTTTGAAAATACATCTGCATGCCCATATTACATGATAATTGATTGTATATATTTTTTAAAACAATGGAGTATATATTAGTAGATATTTTAATTACTATATTATCCATATTCGAAAAACAAATTATCAACTTTTCTATATGTATGTAGAGATTTAATAACCAATTACTTGGATGTGAGTATTGAAAAAGTAGTCGTCCACACTTATTTGTATATACTTTTAAGAAATATGTTATAATAATTATATAATTTTAAAAATTTAAAATATTAGAATTAAGAAAAAAAGATAATTATAATTTTAAATATGTTTCCCCATTTAAGAAAAAATATAATTTCTTAAATTATAAATTTTTATTATGTTAAAAAATTATATTATTGTAATAATTTGCTCATTCTAAATTTATTTTGTTTACATATTATATATCAGATTAAATATATTTTCATTACCTTTCATTCAAAATGCATATTATATGTTTTATCCTAAATATAATTTCATGAAAATAATAAAAATATGTTTTATTACAAAATGAGAAGAAAAAAAGAATATCCAAAACAATAGTAATTAATAGTATTAAATAATGGGCAGTTTATTGTTCAATTCACAATTTTCGGTGGTTATTAATTAACTTGTTTGGAGGGTTAGTTTGTTTGGAGGGTTAGTTAAATTATTTTCGGTGGTTTTTACAATTTTTGTCCTTAATTTTCAATTATATCCTTGTAATTGAATTAAATTACATTTACTTTGCTTTTTATATATATAAAGATGTGAGTAAAGTTGTTAGTGAAGTAATTAAATATTTCATTTTAAATGTGAGTGCAGTTGTATAAATCTAGTATTTTTATAAAGGGTTAATTGCCGGAAAAATCATATACTTTTTCGATTTTTGGTTATTTCCCATGACAAAAAAAGTCTGAACAGAAATCCATGAATTGAAAACTTAATTGTAATTTTCCCCCGCGTCCATTTTCCGGCGATCTCCGATGGAGCTCTGATCCAACGTGGCATAATTCATTCCATCTGTCAAAATAAATTGATGACTAGGCAGCCACATCGCCTGATGACTAGGCAGCGATCGACATCGGCGCCGCCTGAAAGAGGAAATGGGAGGGCGAAGGCGGCGAGGCGAGAGGGCAGAGGTTGGAGGCGAGACGAGGGCGGCGGAAGTGGGAGCCGAGATCTGAATCACTTACCCAAATTTCTGAAAGAGGCGCCACCGATCTGGTTCTGTCTCCCTCCCCCTGCTTTGTCAAGCAATGAGCCCTAATTAATGAGAATAGAGGCGAGCGAACTGGAAGAGGAAAGGGGAGGGCGGAGGCGGTATGTGGAAGCGGCGAGACGAGAGGGCGGAGGTTGGAGGCGAGATGAGGGCGGCGGAGGTTGGAGCTGGGATCTAAATCAGTTCTCTCAAAACTAATTGTCGTGCCAACTGCCAATCGCCGCCGGCGTCGGGGACTCGGGGTGGAGTCACGAGGCTCGGGCAAGGCGACCGTTGACTGGTTTGCTGGCGCCGGAGGTCGAGGTGACGGGACTCAAAAAAGCTTCACTATCGCCGCAAAACTCCAATTCCCGGCGATGACACGCTGGAAATCCGATTGCCACCTCGGATTCAATTTGGGGAAAAAATGGACGCGGGGGAAAATTACAATTAAGTTTTCAATTCATGGATTTCTGTTCAGACTTTTTTTGTCATGGGAAATAACCAAAAATCGAAAAAGTATATGATTTTTCCGGCAATTAACCCTTTTATAAATGGAGGTGATAATGATAACTTTTTAATGAATGAAGTGAAAATGGAATTATGACAAAGTTTCTGTTAATATAATGAAGTGAATATAAAATGATCTAAATTGAAAAGTAGCAAGTCTTAAATGGGACCGAAGATGTAATAATATATGTGAATAGGGGAATCTACCCACTTTTATAACATGTCTTATAAAACTACCCACCCAAACCCAAAGTCAAAAAGTCAAAGCCTGACATGCTTGGTTTTTTGTAATGCGTCCAACTCACGTCACTTTCACAATGGATTTAGTTAAATATGACTCTAAATCTGAGGACACGTTAAAATAATAGCAATTGTTGGATAAAAAATTTATAAAATCATATATTATGAATCAAGAAAACATAATAGAGCTTAAAAATTCACTATTATGTATATTATGCAACAAAAAAATATTATGAAACAAATGGCGTAATTAGCCACCAGAATAAAAAATATTATGAAACAAATGGCGTAATTAGCCACCAGAATTTCATAGCCGCTACTCAGTAGCCGCGCATATTTGGTACTGGCGGCTACTGTTCACGGCTATGAATTTGTGGCGGCTAATTACGTCATTTGCAACAAAAAAATATTATGAAACAAATGGGTAGATTAGCCGCCACAAATTCATAGCCGTGAACAGTAGCCGCACATATTTGGTACCGGCGGCTACTGTTCACGGCTATGAATTTGTGGCGGCTAATCTACCCATTTGTTTCATAATATTTTTTTGTTGCAAATGGCGTAATTAGCCGCCACAAATTCATAGCCGTGAACAGTAGCCGCCGGTACCAAATATGCGCGGCTACTGTTCACGGCTATGAATTTGTGGCAGCTAATTACGCCATTTGTTTCATAATATTTTTTTGTTGCATAATATACATAATAGTGAATTTTTAAGCTCTATTATGTTTTCTTGATTCATAATATATGATTTTATAAATTTTTTATCCAACAATTGCTATTATTTTAACGTGTCCTCAGATTTAGAGTCATATTTAACTAAATCCATTGTGAAAGTGACGTGAGTTGGACGCATTACAAAAAACCAAGCATGTTAGGCTTTGACTTTTTGACTTTGGGTTTGGGTGGGTAGTTTTGTAAGACATGTTATAAAAGTGGGTACTTTAAATTCCGACCCATATAATATTGCTATATCCTATCTCCTTAAAATATTTGAAATTCCTGTAGTTGTTTTGGACTATTGTCCGTACCGCAGACTGTCACCACATAAATTTTTTTTAGATAAGGTGGAGTTAGTACACACAGCTGTTTACTGAATCGTTAAATCATTTGATTCGTCTCTGCCATTTTTGCTATTTTTAGGGCCAAATAAATAACCATAGCTCGACTCATTATCTACATCCCTCTTGATTTTTGTCGTTTTCGAGGTTCTGTTCATTTTTTCGTTTTCGAGTTAGGTCGTTTTTGAGTTCTTGATTAATGTGATTTCTCACGAATTTTGCCACTCTCTTTCACTCTCACTCTCTCTCCCTCCTACTTTCTCTCTCAATCGAGGGAAATAAAAATGTTGCGGTATAGAAGCTCTAGTTCAACTCACTAGGTCCAAAAAAAAAACATAAATTCTTCTATCAAACACCTCCACCAAATTTCCTAACTTTTAGCGGCAGAAATGGAAGATTCCTACGGTGGCTATAGCGGCGGCGGAAAGAAGGCGGTGGATCAAGCTGAGGATCTTCAAGAAGAGGAAGTGTGGGCAATGATCAATGCAAGAGAAGGTTCAAACTCGAGCTCCAAAACCAAAAGCAAACGCGATTTCTCATCATCGTCATATGCATGGCACGTCGAAGGCGGCGGAGAGGAGTCCTCGCTGCCGCAAAGGGCGGCGCGCCACCGGTCCTCGGCCCCTGTGGAGATTCCCGACTGCTCCAAGATTCTAAAGAAAAACAAAAAGAAAATTACACGGGATGGAGCATGTGACGCACATAGTTGTGATAGTAAAGTTGATGCAGAGGAGGAGGAGGAGGGCGAGGACGAGGCCCCTCCACATGAAGTGTTGGCTAGAAGACTTGCGAGAACAAGGATTGTTTCACATTCAATGTGCGAGGGAGTTGGGAGGACTCTCAAAGGAAGAGACCTCAGCAAAACCAGGAATGCTATTTTAACCAAGACTGGTTTTATTGAATAGATTAGCGAACGTATATGTCACTGTCATGATACTATTATTATCTATTTTCAACCATATCGATATGGTTAATTTAGTGTTAATTGTGTAGCACGTAGTAACGAAGGTGGTCTATTGGAGGCTTTTTATTAGGTGTAAAGGAGTATTTATTGAAGAAATTAATGGTAGGGTCCAAGGTTTTCTTTAGTCTTTATGAATGGGAGATTTGTAATGTTGGCATGTTCCAAGCATATGTAATGAAATGAAAAATTTTGGTTGATTTTTCCACATGGGAGAAATTTATAGATAGCTTATTTGATACGGTGTATAAATGTTTGATCATTTTTTTATCGTTATTGATAAGAGTATAAGAGCATTGGTAACGCTCTACTCGATCCACCCTACTCGAGTAAGGATGAGATCGAGTAGGGCGATGCAGCGTCGCCTTACTCGATTGATCGAGTAGCACTCGATCTTGTTTGATATAGGCGCGTGTTTACACGCGTTGGAATTAAAAACAAAAAAAAAAAAAAAAAAAATTGAAAATCGGCAGAATTTTGGCATTTTCGAATTTTTTTTTTGAAATTCGGTCCAT
The DNA here is from genome assembly GCF_028751815.1 of Salvia miltiorrhiza. Classification (NCBI taxonomy): domain Eukaryota; kingdom Viridiplantae; phylum Streptophyta; class Magnoliopsida; order Lamiales; family Lamiaceae; genus Salvia; species Salvia miltiorrhiza. Next base: position 10,233,311 of record NC_080388.1, read on the forward strand.
TCGATCGTTTGGCTTTTTCCTTTTTTTTTTTTTTTTTTTTTTTCTCTCTCTGTTCTTTAAATTCCCCTTTCTTCCATCTTCATTTCTTCCATTTCCACCATCTTTAATCTTCTTCCTCTCTCTACAATCTCCATGGATCCACACAACCCAAATATATATGATTTAAATTGGTGCCCCGATCTCTTCAGCGACTATTATCCCAATTTTACGGAATGTAACTTGGGGGATGACCCTCCAACCGGCGAGAAGCCGCCGGCAGCCCATAGTGCCGCCAAATTAAAGAAAGGCAGTCGGAGGAAGGAAATCGCCTACAAGATCAAACATGACAAGCCGGCGCTGTAGGAGGAAGGAAGGACTATCCCTTATACCTACACCCTCGAGGAGACGGACCTCATCGTCCAAATTTGAACGGAGAAGACCAACGACTCCATCCGTGGGACCGATCAAAAGGGGGAGACGTATTGGGGACAGATTCTTGCCGTGTCAACCCCCTCATCGGCACCAAATTCAAGGGCACTGGGCCAAAGTGAGCTCGGATGTGCGGCTGTGGGAGGCAATTTGGATAGAGAAGAGCACCCGGTGGCCTTCTGGCCATTTGGACGACATGCTCCGGGACAAGGCCAAAATCCTTTTCAAAAGTAGGAGCACAACTAAGAGCGCGTTCAACTATTGGAACGCGTGAAAAATTCTCCGGAACAAGGAGTAATATATGCGGAATAGAGGAATGTCTTTACCAGTAGGATCACAGGGAGCAGCGAGGTAGCTTTCGTCAGGGGAATCATCCTCGGCAGAGGAATCATCCTCACCAGAGGAATCGCACTCGGCAGAGGAATCATTCTCACCAGTGGAATCATCCTCGGCAGAGGAATCATCCTCACCAGAGGAATCGCACTCGCCAGAGGAATTATACTCGCCAGAGGAATCATACTTGCCTGAGGAACAAAACTTAATCAGAGGAAAGGTCCTTGCCAGAGGGCAGACTTGCGCCAGAGGAATCGCCCGCCTCACCAGTAAATCTACCTTTTTGCCCCCGACCATGCAAGACGCATGCTCCGGTGTTGATTTTACTGTCTTACCCTCCATATGTAATCTATAAATATCCGCATGTGTGCTTCTTTGTATTTACGCTATCTTCTACACTCAATACAACAACAGCTTTTCTCTCGTTCTAGCATTCCGATTACTTCCTTTATCTTCTCCGATCAATCGCAACTAGGTATAACTTACGATCCATTCTTAATTCACCGATTAGTTAGATATCCACCCTCTTATGTTTCACCATCTGGCGCCGTCTGTGGGAAAACATGGGCTAAGGCGTGAGAATTCCAGCCCCTTCGTATGCAGATCTGGAATCGTCGCCGGATTTGCATGCGCAGGTCCCGATTTCGCCATTGTTTGGAGTGCCCAAGCTATTCTAGCTCGATACCCCTGTTTTTACGCCGATTTACTTGCCGATTCGGGAAATCTGTGTTTAATTGTATTTTTCGTGCATGGGGAAAGGTGGCGGAAGCCGTAAATTGGGAGATATGTGATTATGTTTGATTATCTTACGGATTAGTTCGATAATTGTGTGTGGCTATGCTGATTTTGCGCTTACTGCCTGTTTTCATTATGAATCTGACGTATTATACCGGTGATTTGTCGATTAACACTGTGTTTTTGCTGTGCTGTTAATTTACGGCCATTGTCGTATAAGGGTGATAATTATCGATGTTTCTCATGTTTTCTCGTATAATCTTCGCTTTACATCATGTCTAAACATGTTTTGCTGATGGGCTGATGGGTTGTTTCTGCTGTTTTTGAGTTTCGCGGTTATTTTAATGCACGATCGTGGTAATTATGGGTTGTGATTTTCATGTTTCCTCGTATAATCTTCGTTTTCTACCATGCCTAACGCACTCCGCTAACGATTTTCTTGGTTGTTACTGCTGATAACGTGTTTCTTCTGCTGGATCTTAATACGAGTTCAAAGGGGACATCTCTATCATTCGTACTCTGTTAATTCAATCTATGCCCTGGGTTTATTTCCCAGTGTATAGAGATATCTTGAGGGGGAATTTTTAACGGCCTCCGCGCCGGTGTTCTGGATTTCTTATCTCGGGAATTTCGATCATTAAAGGAGGAGCGATACATTTGTTATCTGGATTTTTCTCACATCGTCTATGTGCAGGTGCTATGGGTTCTTCAGACGCTCACCGCACCTTGGAGAAGGAGTTTGACTCCGCTGCTCACGCTACTGAGGTGCCAACCTCACTGTTTAACGGCCTGCAGGGCAGCACCGCCTTTACCACGCCGTCGGGTTTTCATGCTATCTCGGCCACCCCGCTAGCAGGACAGAATGGCAACTTCCAGAGACCTGCTCTGGTGACACCGGGTTCAGATACGCCAGGCTTGGCCCCCACGTCTGGTGGGGGGCAGTTCAACTTTAGGTTGACGGAGCAGATGATGGCCCTGCTCCACTATTCGGCCGTGCGTCAGGCACTGGGGAATCCTCTGCTGACCACCGTTCCCGTTATAGCTCCTCTGGTAGGAGCGACCAATCCGCAAGGCACTGAGGCCCCACCTCCCGCTGCGCTGGAGGCAAACAATCCGATAATCAACAAACAGGCTGTGGCACCTGGGGAAATACAGAAACTACCCGCTGAGAGGGCACTGGAGAGAAGGCCAGAGGGGAGCCGGGTTAGGCTCAATAGCGTTGTCAGGAAGGAGGGGATCGACGAGTCTGATACCCCCGAGGCTAAAAAAGCCGAGGAAACACCAGAGAGGCAACAACACCAGGATAGGGCCCCTTTCAGAGGATTACCCCCGAGGATACCTCCCACCCAGGCAGAGGGACCACACTGCTAACAACGCACTGTGAATGAAGTTACTCGTTTCGACGAGTACACCCCTTTGAACAAGACATCGGAGGAGATCTTCCATCTGATCAAGAATCAACCATTTTTCAAGGCGCCTGGGACTTACCGAGATGGGCAGCCCCAACAGGGACCTAACAATAAACTATGCGAGTATCACAATGCCTATGGGCATTTTACCAAACATTGCGGGCATCTGAAGCATCACTTGGAGCTTTTGGTGCGGACAGGTAACCTGGATCAATTTATAGTCCGAAGGAACGAAACCCAGGCACAGAGGCCAGAACAGAGGCATGTTACTTAGATGACACGACAATTTGTAGACCGAATACTCTTTTTCCCCACAGGGGTTTTAACGAGGTTCGGGGCCATGATATCAATAAAATTGGATACATGGTTCTAGGGAATTCCCTGGTGTTATCTAGTTCATTTTTTATTATCGTTTTTTCAAATTGCATATTTTACTTAACATGTTCATGCAGAGGCATTGCACATGTCACCAGAGGGGGGAGTAGGGAGTATACCCGTAGTCCCCAATTTACAAATTCAAAATTGCTTCTTAGCAAGTCAAGGGAAAAGCAGAGGAATCATTGCTATCGTAAGCCGCAAAAGTTGGTTGCACCCCCAGGGTCTTCCATGCTCCGCGCAGAGAAATGGAACGCGGAATTGCTTCTTAGCAAGTCAAAGGAAAAATAAACAACCAGGGGCACCGCTCGAACAAAGGGAAGAGCAGAGGAATCAGACTGCCACCAGAGCAGAGGAATCATGCTCCCACCAGAGTAGAGGGATCATGCTGCCACCAGAGCAGAGGGTTACACTTAACTGTAAGCCACGAAAGTTGGTTGCACCCCCCGGGTCTTCCATGCTCCGTGCAGGGTATTATTTCTGTTCAACCGTAAGCCACGAAAGTTGGTTGCACCCCCCGGGTCCTCCATGCTCCGTGCAGGGTATTATTTCTGTTCAACCGTAAGCCACGAAAGTTGGTTGCACCCCCCGGGTCTTCCATGCTCTGTGCAGGGTATTATTTCTGTTCAACCGTAAGCCACGAAAGTTGGTTGCACCCCCCGGGTCCTCCATGCTCCGTGCAGGGTATTATTTATGTTCAACCGTAAGCCACGAAAGTTGGTTGCACCCCCCGGGTCTTCCATGCTCCGTGCAGGGTATTATTTCTGTTCAACCGTAAGCCACAAAAGTTGGTTGCACCCCCCGGGTCTTCCATGCTCCGTGCAGGGTATTATTTCTGTTCAACCGTAAGCCACGAAAGTTGGTTGCACCCCCCGGGTCTTCCATGCTCCGTGCAGGGTATTATTTCTGTTTAATCGTAAGCCGCGAAAGTTGGTTGCACTCCCCGAGTCCTCCATGCTCCGCGCAGAGGGTTACTATCTAATCGTAAGCCGCGAAAGTTGGTTGCACCCCCCGGGTCCTCCATGCTCCGCGCAGAGTGTTCAAGCTTGGATGGGAAGCAGCGAAGGAATGCTTGGATGGGAAGCAGCAGCGAAATCCTCGCCAGAGGAGTCAACGAAATCCTCGCCAGAGGAGTCAGCGAAATCCTAGCCAGAGGAGTCAACGAAATCCCCGCCAGAGGATTCAGCGAAATCCTCGCCAGAGGAGTCAGCGGAATCCTCGCCAAGGGATTCAGTGAAATCCTCACCAGAGGATTCAGCAAAATCCTTGCCAGAGGAGTCAGCGAAATCCCCAAAACAGGAGTCAGAGAAATCCCAGGGAGGAAGATCAGAGAAACGCTTGGAACAAGCACAACGGGCCAAACCAAGGACGTTCCCAGCAGAAGAATCACAAAGACTTCAACAAAAACAGAGATCATACCCTACTTTACAAAAATATACATCATAGTTGGAGATCCGGGAAGGCAAGCTCAACATCAATAAGCAACAAAAATAACATAAAGCACGAAAGAAAGCAGGACCAACACATAAATCTAAAGGCGAAACAAGCGGTGAAGAAATTTCATTTACAAATACCAAAGAAGCAGACTATACATCAAAAGCCACAGATAGGTACTAAGTTTTTACAAATCAAAAAGTTACAAAAATATCCATCAAGTCAAAAAGGGAGATTAGGGCCATCAGGGAGGAGGAACGGAGGAGTCTGGAGCAGTATCAGAGGGCTTGGAGGCAGCAGCAGCAGAGGGATCCGGGACAAGGGCAGGGATAGCAGAAGACTTGGGAGCGGTGGAAGCTCCACCACAGGAACCACCTACCTCAAGTACCGGCAATGTCTCAGAGAATTGCACCGGGGGCAGACGTTGCTCCATGTTCAACAACTTTATTGCCTCAGAAATATACGCATCATTGTTTTGATACAAGGCATAAAGTTGTCCCACGGCGTCTACTGAGGAGACAGTGTCCTCGAAGGCGGAGGCCTTCAAGCCAGAGGGCAGCGGGGGCTCCATGCGGAACTGAGCAAGGCTGTGGGGGCCAGCGCCAGATCCACCCCTCAGTTTTTCCACAAATTTGGCCAGAGTTGCGCAAAAGGAGGGCTGGTACTTCGGGGAGGAGAACGCCGGACCAGGATAAACCCCAAAGGCGAATTGGGGGATGGCTTTATTCAAGACCGGGTACCACCACGCGGGCTTCGCCGGGGCCTTAGCATCAATCCCCAATATCCTGTTGAGGTCCTCGTCCTTGATATGATCCATCAAGGCCCTCATGTCCAGAGTCGCGATCTGCTCCTCTGACGCTCCTACCATCTCCGCCGCTTTCGTGGATATCTCTCGTATAATGTGGGCGAAAATGGGTGCAAACCCCTCCAGGTAGTCGGGATGCTTCTGGAAAGCTGCCAGAGTGCCCTCCAACATGAAATCCAGGAACCGCTGGCCCTGGGGAGAGACAAAGAATTCCAGGTGTTGGTCCCTGACCCCCAATGCATAACACCGCGCCTGGACACCTTCACACGCCTTCTTCCACTGGGGGCAAGCGTCCTGATGCTCCCGCTGGTACGTCTCCCGGAATCGGGTAAGGTTATCGTAACCTTCCTTTTTAGCCCTGGCCAGCTCAGAGACCAGGGACGCCTTCTCCACCTCAAGCTCGGCAATGCGAGCTTGAAAAGCCGCAGCCTCCGCCTCAGCTTTGCTGAGACGCTCCACTACGCTGGAAACATCGTCGTCCCGCTTGGCCACCTTTTCTCTCTCCTTCTCCAATGCATCATAATTATGAATGCACTGGATGGCCGCCCAGAGTCGGGATTCCATCTGCAAAGAAATAAAGCGGGTAATGTCAGAGCAGAGAAATAATTTTCGCCAGAGAAATGGGTTTCGCCAGATAAATCAAGAGGTTAGTAATTTAATCTTTAAATAAAAATACAAAGTGCAGTGTACCTGAAGAGCCAACTGGCCCAGATGGCTGGTCAGAACCTCTCGTTTCAATTTCCCCGCCACCTCCTTGTCCTTCGGGTGAACACGGGAAGATAGGGCTTCAACAAACTCCTGCCCCGATAGACGTGCAATCGGACCAGGAACAGCCACCTCCGACTCCTCGGCGGGAGGGGCCGAAACTTTGCCTTTGCCCTTTTGGGCAGCAGAGGAGAGAGCCCCCGCACCACCAGCAGACTTCCTTGCTGGACCCACAGTCTTGCTGGCCTTCTTCAGGCCCTCCTGCTTCTCTTTTTCGCCCAAGGAGATCAGGCTCCTCTTCCTCTTCTTCGTGAACCCGGGAGTGGCGATGTCTTGGGCTGAGTCGGGAGAGGGGACTTCATCAGTAATGTCCACAACAGGGACATCCTCTCCACCAGCACCGGATCCCTCACCGGCTCCGGAATGTCTGCGCCTGTGAGTAAGGCCGCCGACATCAACCTCCAGAGCTTCCGGGCTGAGTGAAAGCAAGACGTTCATATTCTTCCCCTTACCAGGGGGAAAGCCCTGAGGAGGGGCGGCCATTTAAGGGATATCTGACACCGGATGAGAGGTGTCCGTCTCGGGCCCAGCTGGTTGCTCTATAGGGCCTATACGGGAGTCAGAGCCTCCCGAGCCACGTCCCCCGCTGCGAGTGGGAGAAGCAGCGGCAGCCAGATCGAGCCCGCACCTGGCCCTCCAAGCCATGTCTGCAAATAAAAAATTCTACGCTGTTAGAATCAGGGTAACAAAAGTCAATATATTTTCTAACACATATTTTTACCTATTGATGTCTTTGGATACAAGGGAAATAGACCATTAGCTGCCAAAGCCGAATTGTTTTCGGCAAGGTACCTACAGTCTAAGGTCTGGGCGCTGTTCACGTCGTTAAGACGGGTTATGACCCCCAGGTCAAATGCGGAGGGGGCATCTGGAGAGGCTGGTTTATAGGTGGTCCGCGGGCTATGCCATTCCAGCTCCATAGCGCCATGATCGCGCCAGGAACCAACAAGGGTGCGCACATAACAGTAATGAAATAAAAAATCTTTGTCAAAAGAATTTAAGGAAGAAAGGAAGGTGGTGGGATATTTCTTAAGACCTGCATGCGAAGAGACTGGGTCTGAAAGAATAATTTGGCGGTGTCCCCAACACCGTGGGCTCGACATAGAATGTGGAAGGAATATAACCTCCGGATGGCGGAGGGGGTGACTTGATAAAAGGGAATGCAGAAATGGTTGCAGACTTCAACCAGGAGAGCAGGGGGAGGAAGCCTTAGGCCATCATCTATCTGGGCCTTCCAAATGGCCACTGTTTTATGATCACGAAGTTTTTCTGGGGGCGACGAGGTTTTGGAGAAGGGTATGAATTTTAGGTCTTCGGGACGACGACATTTGTCCCTCATCTTTTCCATCGCCGCGACACCAAGGCGAGATTCGGGAATATGCTTAGGAGGTTGGGGTGCTCTCTTAGTCCTCTTTCTAGGCTTGGAGGGACTTGGGGTAGCCTGAGAATCATGTGAGGTGGAGGGGGAAAGAAGGTGTACAAGATCCTGGGACTGGGGGGAGGAAGACGAAGAACCTCGGGGAGAGGGAGAAGGCGACCGCGAGGGTTGGGGAACGGAAGTGGAAGCCATTGCCGGAATTTTTAAGCCTAGGGTTTCTAACATGCTCAATCAGAGCACCAACAATTACACAACTATGCTACAACTAATTACAGATACCAGGAAAGGGAGCACGCGATTTACCTAAGGTCAGGAGTTCTTTAAGGTCGACGGAAGGGATTGGAACGGTGGGGTCACAAAAAAATTGCCGAAACAGTAAGAAGGAAATCACTGGAATTGAGAGAAAAAATGAGCAAGTGCGGAAACAGAAGGAAGAAGATGAAGGGATAAAAACTCAAAACTGACTAAGTAACGTACGCGGGCAGCTGTCATTATACGGGATGAATGACACGTGGCCCTAAAAAAAAAGCAATCGACGGTCGAGGATTTCTACGGGGAGGCGAAAGGACGCGAAGGCTGAAAAAGTAACCTCGGGATACGGAAAAAGCACTGTAGAAAGGGCGGGCATTTAATGATGATGACGTCATCCGCGCGGGCGAATCCTCTGACTAGTTGCACCGTTCCAGAGCGAACTAGTCAGACGAGAGGGGGGAGTAGCAAAAATTCCAAAGAAACATTTCAGCACTTTGATTAAAGGGATAAACACGCCATTCCACGAGAAGGAAATCCAACTTGGAATCACAATTCCAAAGTCAAGGGGAAACTGTTTATCTTTGCTTACTTACAATATTAGAACTTTTATGTCTTCATGATTTGCAGGGATCAAGGAAAACAGCACAACACTGGCTTCAACAATACTTCGCTGGTTGAACACGAAGAATACCCGGTTCAACCAGACTAGGGGGGAGTAGCTGATGAGGAGTAATATATGCGGAATAGAGGAATGTCTTTACCAGTAGGATCACAGGGAGCAGCGAGGTAGCTTTCGTCAGGGGAATCATCCTCGGCAGAGGAATCATCCTCACCAGAGGAATCATACTCGCCAGAGGAATCATACTTGCCTGAGGAACCAAACTTAATCAGAGGAAAGGTCCTTGCCAGAGGGCAGACTTGCGCCAGAGGAATCGCCCGCCTCACCAGTAAATCTACCTTTTTGCCCCCGACCATGCAAGACGCATGCTCCAGTGTTGATTTTACAGTCTTACCCTCCATATGTAATCTATAAATATCCGCATGCGTGCTCCTTTGTATTTACGTTATCTTCTACACTCAATACAACAACAACTTTTCTCTCGTTCTAGCATTCCGATTACTTCCTTTATCTTCTCCGATCAATCGCAACTAGGTATAACTCACGATCCATTCTTAATTCACCGATTAGTTAGATATCCACCCTCTTATGTTTCACCACATAAGTTCAAGTCGATGTATCTTGAGGGCGACGTCCATTCCTCCAAGAGGACGAAGACTACAGAGATAAGCGAATTCATCACCTCGGCGTCCGGCGAGGAGATCTCGTCAAAGCGGCGAAGGCGGCGAGAGCGGCGAAGGGAAAGTGGAAGGTGTCGCAGAGCTCGGAGCCTCCACCCGAATACATGGAGAGGTTGGACAGATCCGACCAGAACCTGAAGGCAATCACCGCCGAGTACGCCAAGAAGAACGAGCTGAAGAGGGAGGAGCTCGATATGAAGCTTCTCAGCACGGATACTACGCACATGACGGATGCACAAAGGATATTGCACAACTTCATGGTCCAAGAAGTGCTCAAGCGTCGTTGACTTATCTAGACTAAAATTTTAATTTATGTAGTTTTAAATTATGTCTTTATGTATTTTTTTGTAATTTTTAGGATTTTTAAATTAATGCAATTTCAATTTTAATTAAATTGTGTTATTTAAATTTGAGCAATTAAATTTAAATGAAAAGCATAAAAATCAAAACTAAAAAATTAAGTAGGCTATCAAGTAATCCCAATGCGGCCTCTTTACTCAATGTGGTCCCCTCTTATCAAGTAAGCTATCAAGTAGACTATCAAGTAGACACCAATGCGGATGCTCTAAGTAGAGGTGGCCACGGTTCGGTTCCCGGTTCGAACCGAAACCGGAACCGCCGGTTCCCGGTTCCAAAAACTAGAACCGGAACCGAACCGAAAAATAATCCCCACGGTTTCGGTTCCGAACCGTGAACCGGCAGTTTCGGTTCCGGTTCCGAACCGCCGGTTCCGGTTCGAACTGTTAGAACCGTCCATTTTTTTTTTAATGTAATTTTTATTATTTTATGTATTGTTGTGTAAAATTTAATGAAATTTGCTTTAATAAAATAAATGACACAAGAAAATATAAAGTTCATATACATTATTTTCTAAATTGAACTTATAATTCAAAGTTATACCTTACAACTCTTGTAAATAAAATTTACAAATTACAACATTTGAATGCTAAAATAAAATTAAAACCTATGATTATCATCTCCCGATCTCAAATTAAAACCTATGATTATGCTAAATTGGTGGCCAATCAATAAAGCAAACAATTATAATAAGAACATAAAAAGGAAAAACAATCTCAATTAATTGAATCAAACAGTCAGAAAATCAAATCATGCCTACTCCCTAAACCCTGGGAAAAAGGGATTCTAGACACACATAGACATATGACTAAAAATCAATATCTCAAATACACAAATAAACATTCAACAATGAAACCGTAGTAGAATTCGAGAGTCTTCAGTTCTTGCTCCAATGGTGTTCTCCGTCTTCTCAAAGCTCTCCAAAAGATGTAAAAGATGATAAAAGATGATTAAAAGGTCTGCAGAGAATAAGTTCTTGGGGAGTATTTATATGCCCTAGGTCTTGTAGCTCTCAAAAATACCCGAAATCGCTAAAAAAATGAATTTTGGGCGGAAATATGGCGACTCGCGCGGCCACGTCGCGCGGCCGCATGGCTGGCCCGCGTGACGAAACAGAACTTCTGACAGCTTTGCGCAACAATTTTGTTTTGGCTTGTTCTCCCTCGTCCGAACTCCGATTTATGATCCGTTTGCGCTCACGAACTCCTATCGAGACGAACTACAACCTGTATTTAAGCCAATTCTTCCAAATTCTGCTTCATTATTTCTGAAAATTCGTTCAAACACAAGCAAGTAACAAGTTCTTGACCATAAACGAATATAAGCTCAAATAGACCATCAAACACACAAAATCCTCACAACTAAGCATCAAAAATGACACACCAAGAGGTAAAAATGCATGTTTATCAACCCCCCAAACTTGAACTATTGTCCGTCCTCGGACAAAACAAAGATGAACCAAGAATGAATCAACAAGAGCGCAGAGAAAAGTAGATTACATTGTGGCTTCAGATTTGTCAACAAAAATAACAACATGTATTTGTATCTTCTATCATCAAGATATCACACTCATGACAAACTTCAAATTATGGTCTCAATGACTTGCAATCCTTACCAAAAAGATAAAGAATTTAAGATCTCTCAACTCTCAAGTGTATCAATCAAAAAGGACGTGTATACGCTCAGTTCAAGCTAAACAAGTACTCATCCATAAGCTTGTCAATCGTCTCACCTCTCCACTACTAAATGTGTGCTCCTATAACCAAGATCAAAAAGGTCTTTATTGAGGGTTGTAATGTAAGCTCTTTGGTAGGGTAGGATATATTTGGCTAAGTGACTAATAAATACTCTCAATGTAGCACAATCACCAACCTTATAGCATTCTTACTCAACACAATCCTCCACCTCCCATAAACCAAAATTTTCAATACAAAACCATCACAACTCATCAATTATTCCTCATGACATTATGACTTTCTAAAGCATTCTATGTACCCATTTTTTTTCAATTCTTTTCTTTTTTTTTCTTTTTTTTTTCTTTTCTCCACCATTCCTTTTTTTTCTTTTTTCTTTTCAGCAACTTGTAGGGTACTAGGATTTTCAATTTAAAATCACAAAACATACTCATGATCATTCATCTTCACAACCCAATTATCTCATATCAAAAACTCTCCAAGCTCCGACCCATAGCTAAATCAAAGAATATGGAAAAATAAGGCTCAAAGGGGGTGAACTAGGATCATATAAAGATATAAGACAAAGATGAGATACATAGGCTAGCAAAGACGGCCTTCTATCATCTCGAAGTTATTAAGCACACTATGTGACCTCGAGGGAGAAACCAAGATAAGTTCTAGTGAGAAACATGCATGCTCGAACAATCACTCAAGAATAAGAAATAAGACTGTAAAATGGTGACAATCAAGGCTCAAATCTCACAGCTTATTTCATTGATTGCAACATCAAAAGAGACCATGCTTATCATTCATCAATCATGCTCAATCTCAACAATATCAACACAAACACATGCAACATCACAATTTTAAAGCAGAAATCATCATAAGCCAATTATCCAACTAATTCCTGCACAGCTCATATCATCATCAAGGTAACATCACAGAGAGAACCACCAAAACAAGACTAAACAACTCAACGAAGACACAAACAAGAACAACCAACAAAAAATGCACCCACAAAGACACATCCCCCCAAACTTATTCACCACCAAGGAGAATAAGTTTGAAAAGAAATTGTGGGGCACAAAAACAAACAAACTAAACAAAAAGAAACGAACTAACCAAGATTGGGTTGCCTCCCAATAAGCGCTATTTTTAACGTCGTTAGCTCGACGATCTAGCAGGTGTAGGTGGTGGCCACTTTTCATCAAATTTGAGTACATAATCTGTTGCGAACCAATAATAAGGTGGTTTTCCAACCTTCAAATTTTCTTGAAAACTATGGCCATCCTGTGAACAATCAAAAGTACTACCACACTCCAAAAAGTGTTCATCAGATGAATCAAAATTAAAATCAAAAGATGGAGTTAGATAAAAGCTAAAGAGACAAGCCTTCAATGATTTCCCTTGGTCGATGCAAGTGTTGACTACATTTAGGACATTGCGCACTTCAACACTTTTAAAATTTTCATCCTCCAAGCTCATCTCAACTTTTCAAACTTCTTGCTCTTCTTCTAGCGCTTGAGGCTCTTCATATGAAGTATCACATTCGAGCTCAATGGTCATACACTGCTCTTTTGGACCCACCACAGTATTGCTTGAGAATTGGCCCGACTGATATAGATCGCTAATAGAAGTGGTAACTTGAGTCATCTAAGTCTCAAATACCTTCATCTGAGTCCCTAAAGCAGCAGTGGTAGACTCAAGCTTCTCCATCCTCTAATCCGACTTGGAGATAAATTTCATCGGCACCTCTTCCAAATTAGGCTTCTTCTCCTCATTGATGACTCCATTGGTGACAGAGAAGCCTGGTGGAGCCTGAAGCGCGTTATTCGGGCACCCTCCATGATAGAACTGTTGCCAACTCTGATTGTTTCCCTGTTGTCCTCTTTGAAATCCACCCTGCTCAAAATTCCTGAAATTGAAATTGCTGACAAAATTTGCCTCTTCCATCATCATCAGATTTTTCACAGCTGACTCCATCTTAGCAATACTCAAAGCATTTATCTTGGAAGACAATGCAGCGATTTGAGTGGCTAACAAAGTAACTGAATCAGAATTTGTGGTGGCAGCAACATTCTCCAAATATACCATCTCGGCTGGCCATTGATAGCATGTAGTGCCCGTGCTATAAAAAATCTCCATAGCTGCTCATGCACTACATGGAAAAACTCCAGAACCAAAAAATAAGAACCAAAAGAAAAATAGAGAAAATAAATAAAAATAACAAAAAAAAATCCAGATTAGTATCAAACAATCTACAGATAGTACTGATAAAAATCAGTCCCCGTCAACGGCGCCAAAAACTTGTTCGCTAATTTCTTTGACACGCCGCAAGTGTACGGGTGCAATTGTGTACAGTAGCAAGCAAGGTCGTATTCCACAGAGACTAATTATTATCAATGCCTATCCTAAATTATTCTACTCTATCTGGACAAACAAAATTAAGAGTTTTTGTTGTAAAGAACAAAATAAATAAAACAACAGGAAAGAAAACAAATCAAGCTGTGAAACAGAGAAACAGATAAGAGAAGATTTCCCAAGGCAAAGGTTTCAACAGATTCTCCTAACTAACATGTTCAATTCAATTAATAAGACGATTCCTAAGGCAATCTCTAAGCTAGTCAATACCCACTCCCGTGGCATACAAACCGTTGATTACATGCAAGGCTACCGTCCCCGGATCACACTTCTAACATGTAACTCCTAAAAGTTCCTAGGATTAACGCCCTCACAGTTATCAATTCCCTTTAGAATTAAAATAAATGTGTTCTATGTTCTTAGTTCAGGTAATAATTATCATCTCCCGATCTCAAATTAAAACCTATGATTATGCTAAATTGGTGGCCAATCAATAAAGCAAACAATTATAATAAGAACATAAAAAGGAAAAACAATCTCAATTAATTGAATCAAACAGTCAGAAAATCAAATCATGTCTACTCCCTAAACCCTGGGAAAAAGGGATTCTAGCCACACATAGACATATGACTAAAAATCAATATCTCAAATACACAAATAAACATTCAACAATGAAACCGTAGTAGAATTCGAGAGTCTTCAGTTCTTGCTCCAATGGTGTTCTCCGTCTTCTCAAAGCTCTCCAAAAGATGTAAAAGATGATAAAAGATGATTAAAAGGTCTGCAGAGAATAAGTTCTTGGGGAGTATTTATATGCCCTAGGTCTTGTAGCTCTCAAAAATACCCAAAATCGCTAAAAAAACGAATTTTGGGCGGAAATACGGCGACTCGCGCGGCCACGTCGCGCGGCCGCATGGCTGGCCCGCGTGACGAAACAGAACTTCTGACAGCTTTGCGCAACAATTTTGTTTTGGCTTGTTCTCCCTCGTCCGAACTCCGATTTATGATCCGTTTGCGCTCACGAACTCCTATCGAGACGAACTACAACTTGTATTTCAGCCAATTCTTCCAAATTCTGCTTCATTATTTCTGAAAATTCGTTCAAACACAAGCAAGTAACAAGTTCTTGACCATAAACGAATATAAGCTCAAATAGACCATCAAACACACAAAATCCTCACAACTAAGCATAAAAAATGACACACCAAGAGGTAAAAATGCATGTTTATGGGTAGAGGCGAACTCTTGGTTCGCGAGTCTTCCACCCAATTCTATCACTTCATGGGCAGAGATGAAAAAGCTATTCCTGGAATATTTTTTCCCTCCCACCAAGACGAATGCGTTGAAAAAGGAAATTAGTGGAGTGAAGCAGGAGTACAATGAGTCATTGAGCACATACTGGACCCGATTCAGACGATTGGTGGATAGCTGCCCGAACCATAAATTTTATGATGGAGATTTGCTACAATACTTCTATCAGGGGATGACAGTCGATATTAAAAATCTGGTGAACTCATCAAGTGGAGGAGCATTTTCCCAAAACACGATGAGTGAAGTCAAAAGATTGATACAACACTTGGTGGATGCGACAAGAGAATATGAGGAGCCACGCATGCAATTATTCAAGAAAGCCGCACAAGCAAGCTCCTCTGACTCTTCTGACCACAAGGATATGTTTGAAGAGAGAATGGAGAGAATGGAAAGATTGCTAAATACCGTGGTGGAAAAGGTAGCAAGTGCTGGACAACCGACCGAAAAACCATGTGGAGTATGTGGATGTTTTGGCCACACGAGTTTGCTATGCACCGGGAGTGAGGAAGAATATCAAGCACAAGCGAATTCTTTTCACGATTTTTACAGCTGCGACGTGCCACTGCCCCATTTGCCCAAACGGGACCCCTACTCGACCAACCACAATGCACCATGGAGAAATCATGCTAATTTTCGTTGGAGGGATCCAGAGCAGAAGCAACCTCAACAAGTGCCTCCACAGTAGTAGTAGTAGAACTACCGCCCGCCGCATCAGAGGATGGGAAACCCAACCCCACCGCCTCCTCAGCTCGTTCCAGAAAAGCAAGGTAAATCACTCGAGGAGATGATGGCGGAATTGATTGGTAATCAACAATTTTTGCAAGGCAATGTGCAGCAGCTCCAACAATCTCAAGCCGAGCATAAGGTGCAGATGGAAGGGTTGGCGAGGCAAATATCTCAACTCGCAACGACTGTGAATCAACTTAAGGGCAATCAAGGTACTTTACCATCACAAGTCCAATTGAATCCAATGGAGAACGTTAGTATGATTACTTTGAGGAGTGGAAATGAGTTGAGTGAGCCCACAACCCAGAATTCAAAGGGGTGTCCGAGCAAGGATTCTGGAGTCGAATATTCAACTTGGAAAAATTCAAAAATTTTGGAGAGGAAATTGATTCTGCTGCCCAGAATACAAATACGTCCGGTTTGGCCAAACAGAACGGTAACCCGACAGCTGTGCAGAAAGGAAAAGAAGCAGAACACAAATTGGTTGAGGGTGAGCAGTCTAAGGTTCATAAACCTTTGAGTCTACATGATCCCGAGATCGAGATACCTGTTCCCTTTCCTAGGAGGTTAGCAAAGAAGAAGCCGAAGGAAGAGCTAATGGATTTCATGAAGATATTTGGGAAGTTAGAGATTAATCTTCCTTTCCTCCAAGCACTCAAACTCCCTCAGCTGAGCAAGTTTCTGAAGGATTTCATTGCTGGTAAGTCTAAGAAATCTGGAAAAATTGTGATGGGCGAGAACGTGTCAGCAGTGATACGAAAAAAGTTGCCGCCCAAATGCAAGGATCCAGGTATGTTTTATCTACCATGTTACATCGATGATACTAAGATTGAGCATGCTATGTGTGATCTAGGAGCTTCTATTAATGTCATGTCGTTAGCTGTTTATAATAGTTTAAATGGTGTGAAGTTGATAAATACTAAAGTGGTAATTCAGTTAGCCGATGGATCATGTGTGCACCCTAAAGGTTTGCTTGAGAATGTCCTTGTGAAAGTGAATAATTTTGTTTGTCCAGCTGATTTTTATGTGGTGAAGATGAGTGGTATGCAATCGAAAGAGTCAGCCGGTGTTTTGTTAGGTCGTCCTTTCTTAAGAACCACTAGGGCAGTCATCGATGTTTATAGTGGTACTATTTGTTTGGATTATCATGGAGAAAAGTTTACTTTCAACATTGATGATACCATGAAAAATCCCCATGCTGTTAAAACTACTTGTGCCACTAATGTTACTGACCCTTTTATCTAAGAACATCTTGAGACTAAATCTATGCAGGACAAGTTGGAACCGACCTTGATCAAAAGAGCAACTGGTCTTGATGCTTGTGGGATGAACAATGAGGAAGTCAAAGAATCTACCAAGTCTCATCATGCTCACTCGAAATTGGCAGGTTCTGGACATACGGTTTGTTTGGCCAGACGGAAGCCATGCGACAGAACTCTGCATTTTGATATGGATCACCACCCGACTTAGAAGATAAGTGTGAGGATGAGCTTCATCTGGAAGTTTATGATGCCAACATGTGGTATGAGGATCTAACAGCAATATGGTTTTACAAGAATCGGCTCCGGAAGACATTTGAAGTTGGTGAAAAGGTCCAATTCATGCTTGGGAAGCAGAAGACAAAGTGGATAGGCCCTTTCGTGATAGAGTCTATTTGCCCAAACGGGACAGTGGAAATTAAGAGTTTGGCTACATCAAAGACGTTTCTAGTCAACTATAGCAAGTTGGAGTCGTACTGCGATGCATCAAACATGACGACGGTGGAAGAAATTCCATTATCACCTCAGACGGAACTTTGATCACATCATAAAGTCTAGCCAAAGACTTTAAACAAAGGCGCAATTGGGAGGCAACCCAAATTTCTTTTCTTGTATTTAATTTGCTTATTGTTTTATTTGATTTTGCTTTTGTTCTTGATTTTCAGCCGCTGCCGTCGCCACTCCATTTTTGTCTGCCTCCGTCCCGCATCTACAAGTTGCCACCATCAAGGCCGAGAAAAAGAGCGTGATTGAAGATCCAGGTGACATCTTTCCCTTCTTTGTGTTTTTTAGTTTATTTATTTTCTTGTGTCTTTTATGTCTTTGGTTTAGTGTCTTGTGTGTTCTCTCTTTATGCATTTTCCTTGTTCGCTTGAGGGCAAGCAAAATCTAAGAACTTGAAATTGTGGATGATAGTTTGGATTAGATGTGCACACTTTGAATTTCAATGCTTGAGCTTAGGACCCAACCCCTAGGATCTTGCCAACATCATGAATGGTCCTTAGCCCCATTACAACCAAAGAGAAAAGACCTTCTTGAGTTGCTATGTGACCATAACATATCACGACTAAGTGGATTTTCCTTCTTGTGTGTGAATTTCCAAAATAAATATTTGAGAGGAGAATGAATCTTGAGAGGAACTCGTTGTTGCTTGATTTGGACTAGATAGACAATGAAAACACTTGTTTGACATTTCATTTTCTTGATTTGAGAGTTGAGAATCGATTGTAAGTTGCATAGTTCGATTTGGCAGTATGTTACGTTACTAGTGTTTTGATGATTACTTGGCTGTTGTTTTCTATTGAGTTGTTAGTGTCCTTGTTCTTTTCTGTTTTCTTTCCAGTTGGTTGTTGTGTCCGTTGTTTCGTTCTTTGCTTTTAGAGTCCTTAGTGTCGTGTCAAGGAAGGAAGTTGTCGCTAGTGACTGATTTTCACCATTAAGTTCTTCTTTCATGTCATACTTGAGGATAAATATGATCTAAGTGTGAGGGGATTTGATGTGTGTATTTTAATTACCTAGTTTAGTGTGTGTTCCCATGAATTTTATATGATTTTACATGGTTTGTGATATTTTGGCGCAGGAATTAGATAGAATGGAGATGGACGCTTGTAGATATCAAGAGATAGTGGAAGTCGAGTTTTTGATGAAGAAAGCGTTGATTTATGAAGGAGTTTAGAGATTGAGCTTGGAAACAATTGTTCTAATTTTTTTTATTGAGCTCAAAACTAATGTTGTAATTTATTTTGGGTTTTATTATGTGTAAGGGCCGAAGCCCATATTTTGGATTGGGGCGGCACCTTAGGGATTAATTCCCTCAACCTTTAGTTTGGAACACACACATAGCCGCGACTTTTGGGGAGTATAATTAGTTGATTAGGTTAGACTTTTAATTTGAACTCATTCCTTAGGCATTAGACGAGGGCAGATCATTCTGGGAGCAACAATTTTGTTAGTTTGAATTTCTTTTTTTTGCTTTTGTTACTTTGAAGATTGGCGGCTATTATTGAATCAAGCAGACGGTTTATTTTAAATTCAAGTGGTGACTTTTATTTTACTTGTAATTTATTTTCCTGTTTCATGTTTACTTTTATTTATTTGATTGTTTTTCTTTCAATTATGAGTAGCTAAACTTTTGATTCGGCGAGAATAATGAAACACTAATTTATCAATATGTGAGATCTAATTGGTTTTAAAATTGGTTCCTATTGATTTCGATTTATTCCTAGAGTTTAAAGATAATTCCGATTTTGTTTAAGCCTGATCAACTTAGATTAAATTGGATTACACTCAATTAGCACCTCCAATTCGTAATTGTTGGAATAGGGCTGATTAGTGATAAAGCTACCATGTTCGTAGTAGGAATAAATTGGTGGATTAATTATTACTAGCGTATCTAGGATAATTGGTCTAAACTGGGTTCCTTCTTTTTAATGCTATTAGAATATTAAATCTATGACTGGCGTATCCAGCTAGGTTATATTTTAATAAGGAAAATAGGCAGGACTGACGTATCCAGCCGTCTATCGACACAGTAAGTAGGAATTGGGGTATGTCAGTGCGTATCACGGTATCCTATAACTAGTTGGTTGATAGGGATTAATTAATCTTTGCGTCGATGATCAGAGTTTTGAATTAGTGTGGATTTATTCGAGCCGAGTTTCCTTTTCTTAATTATTTTCTAGAGTTATTTTAATTAATTTAAATTGCTTTCTTAGGTTAATTCATATTTTCTCAAAATTAAGGCGTGGTGGCATCACCAAAAATATAAGTTTTAGGGAATTGAATGATTTTACCTGCTCTCTGTGGGATCGACCCTGCTTATCATTATACTAATTAGTTTTGATAATTCTGCAGGAATTATTTGGTGGAAAACGACGTCCACCATAAGCGAAGACTTCAATGTCGTGTTTTAAATGATATGCTTTATCGAGATTAGAATCTTAATGTTCAGTATTATGTTAATGATTGTTGGTTATTAGAAGCATGAAACAAAACTTATGATCCTAATGGTTAGCTATGATGTTGATTGATTTATATCTTTCGATGTCTTTCTTTCTTCATTCAAATGGGCTTTGTCGAACTTTGTTACCCTAGTATTCAGATTTTGATATCTTTCATTTGTTTATTTCTATGAATTTATTGCACCTCGATTATAATTATTCCTTCAAGATATGGGTTGACAGTTATGATTAATTAGGGAGTTCTCACTACAGTTTAAGAATAGGGAAAAGGTGCAGATAGGCCCTTTAAGTGGTAGCGCTTATAGCGTATAACCCCTCTTACTCACTGTGTGTGCAACTAAACCCCCGAACTCAAAAAATCGTGCAATTAGGCCCCTCTGGACAAACGGCGTTAATTCTTCCGTAAGTCAACCATTTTTTATTTTTTTTAATTAAAATGTGGTTTGTTGGGAACCTTGTGGAATATCCTAATCCTTGTTTTGATGATACCAAAATTCATATGTCTTAATTGTAATAGACTAGAATGTTTTGAACTCAAGTGTTCGAGTTCGTTTCTAGTTTAGCTTGCGGTTCTGAAGACTGAAGACTGAAGACTGAAGGACGAAGGACTGAAGACTGAAGACTGAAGTTACCAACTGAAGTATCAGTTGAAGAATCAGTTCGGAAACTGATTACTTAATGCATGCCACGTGGACTCAGCGGACTGATACTAAAGTCAAGTATCAGTTAAACATTCTTCCTCGGACTGAACTTTCAACGTTCAAAGGAAGCCACGTACTCACAAAAGTACAGCCGCATTAAATGCAGAGATATCAGGATCTCCTTATCTCTGCAGAGGTCATTCCTATTTGGTGGCTACTTTATCAGAGACGTCACATCTCTTGTCCCTCAAGAGAGCCGTTTCCACCAAACAAGGAACCTCGAAGATTGAAGCCTCAGCCCAAATTCGAAATGCTCTCCAACGAAAGAAATCTTGAAGACGTTCTCCGCCAACGGATCTATTCAAGACCTCTCCAATAAATAGCGCTCGAGGATCACTTCAATCTTCACCAATTCAACGACATAAGCTTAAGCTCTGCCAAAATCGCTACTCAGCCTAAAGCTTAACCTCCCCAAAGCCAAAATCAGTCACTGCTGATTACATACATTCTCTTAGACCTTAGGCAAACCTCTGTTTACCCAGAAGCCAAGGTCAAACTTGCTTCAAAGAACTTGTTCTTTGCAGTATAGTTGGCAACCGTTCAAACCTTCTTTTAGAAAGAAAGAGTAAAGTGTTTGAGTGATTCGGAGTTCAGGAAGGTATTCTGACTCTGAGAGTCTTAGCGCGGGTTATGCTAAGCGAGAGAAATCCGACACGAGTGAAGTGTGGGTACTGAAGAAGCGGTTTCTTCAGTGGTACAGTTGTGTGTACCCGGCAAGCACACGGTTTGGTTTGCAGTGCACCTGTTAAGCACTTGCGGAGTGGATTGTTGGTCCGATCAACCGACCGTGGATGTAGGAAAGGGTTTTTCCGAACCACGTAAAAGTCTATGTGTTATTTACAGCTTTCAGTTTTACATTCCTACTTGTGTTGTTTCAATTGATAAACTGAATACTGAATAACTGCAAAGAGAAACCTAAGACCAACAACGTGCTCAACCGAGTCTATTACGAATTATTTCCGCTGCGTATGATATCAATCTGACTGATCTATCTTCTGATAGTCAGGAAGAGTGTTATCATCTCTGTTTTAGCAAACTCGACTGAAGCCCTTACGTGCATCAGTTAAGTTCCAGCAACTTAACTGATAACTCCTTACTGAAGAGTTTTCAGTATCAATCGTCAACCCTGTTTGGTCAAAACTATTTTCAGTTAACAGGCGTCACTGTTTGCATGTAAAGTTTCGTTTTGATCTCTATATGGAGATCCCTCACTTTAAGGGAAGAAAAATAGCCCATAGGTGTATTCCCCCCCCTCCCATACACCTATTCGAGACCCCCCGGACCTAACAATTGGTATAAGAGCAGGTTTTTCGCAAGAACACTCTGTTTCTGATTAGGTTCTAATTGAACTAGATCATTTTTCTCAAATGTCTCGAAAAAGTTTTCTCTTTCAATTTGTGCTTGCTATTTGCTCTATCTGTTGTTATCTGTTCTCTCTTTTTGATGGAGACTAACCACAACAGATTATCTTCTCTACCTATGTTTAGTATTGAAAACTACGACATATGGAAGTTTCGGCTTGAAAGCTTCCTCACCGTCCAACATTGCCGAATGTGGGAAGTCATCACCAACGGACCAATCACCATGTCGTTGGTGATTGGTGGTCAAAACGGTTCCTGTTGACCCACATCAGGATCCTTACGATGAGGTTCAGCCCAAGCAAAAGGCAGACTTCTCCACAGAAGAAAGGAAGCAAGATGAGCTAGACAACCTCGCCAAAAGCATCATCTTCGGCACCGTTCCCGACAAGCATGTCATGAAGATCATCAAGTGCGGAACTGCAAAGGAGATTGGGACATTCTTGAAAGAATGTGCGTAGGTTCTGAGGAAATCAAGGAGAATAAGCTATCCATAGCTTGCCAGAAGTTCGACTCATTCCTCATGCTCAAGAATGAATCTGTCGAAGAGATGGAACTCAGATTCAATCAAATCCTGAATGAAGTTCAATCCATCTCTAAAGACAAATACACTTAACGAGAAATCAACCTAAAAATTCTTCGTGCACTGCCACGAGGAGAATGGCAGATCTACTCAGTCGCTCATCAGCATAAGCCTGTATTCAGTCAGCTCCCGACAAACAAGCTTTTCTCTGATCTCATGGCAAATGAGTTCGACCTTCAGAGAAATCTTGGAATCAAGAAGGCTGGAGGATCAGACGAACATGGTCCATCAACCTCAAGAGGAGCAGCACTGAAAGCTTCAGCGAGAGAAGGCAAAAAGCAAATCAAGGAACCAGCGGAACTCAACCCTGAGGACTTCTTCAGTCAATATGCTTTGTTGACTGAAAGATTCAACAAGATGGAGTCCAAATTCCGCAAGTACAGAAGGTTCCACAAGCAGCACAACAAAGGAAAAGAAAGGGAAAGCAACTCCAGACATTCCACTGATCGAAGCAGAGAAAGAAAGTCAGTCGTTTACGACATCAAAGATATGGAATGCTTTGGATGCAGAAAGAAAGGGCACTTTCGAAATGAATGTCCTGAACTGACTCAATCTGAGCGCAAAGAGCTGAAAGCCAAGAGGGATCGCAGCTTTTCAAAGAAGAAAGCGATGGTTGCTAACGATGCTGATTCTTCCAAAGACACATCAGAATCATCCGACTTCGACACCACCAGCTCAGACGATGAGAGTCAAGCCCTGATGGCCAATGGATCTGAAAGCGTGGCTGACAACAACTACGACAATGGAATGAATGGCTCAGAGGTAATTTCTCATTCAAAAACTCCTTATACTGATAACTTCCTGATGTTTTCAGGAGACCACTCAGAATCTGGAGAAAGCTCATCCGATGAAACTGACGAGCTCAATCAGCTCATGACTAATCACTGTCAGTTGAGGAAAATGTTCGAAGATCTCCTCAAGCAGAATCAGAAAATGGAAAAGGAGATCAATGATGAACGAGCTAGGAATCAGACAATCATCTACTTTCCAGATAAAACTTGTCTTGATCAGCTAATCATGGAGAACAGTCGACTGCATGATGAAGTCACCCATGATGAGCAACTTTTCTCCAACTCGAAATGTGATAGAGCATCTTATGAGATCAAGAGGCTCAACCACAAGCTGGAAGAAACAGTCAAGGACTGCATGATGAAGTCACCCATGATGAGCAACTTTCCATCAAAAGGTCTTGTTGAAAGCATTGTGTTTACCTCGTTTTTGGGTTGTATTTGTGAGTTTCTCTGCTGTGCATTTGAGCATGTTTCGTATCTTTTTGCTCTATTTTTCACGTGCTCGATGACTTTTTGGGTGTGCTACTGTCGTGTGCAGGAATCGGGAGTTGTCAAGCTTTTTGGCATCGTCGGGAGCAAGTTTTGGAATCAAAGCTCACGGCCGCCGTCGTCACACGGCGGCCGCCATCATGACGCCAGCCGCGGCCCCACGGCGCGCGCCATGCATTTTTTGGAGAGATCCGCGAAGGCTGCCTACGACGCCGCCGTCCCTGAGTAATTTCGGTAGTTACATTTTTTGCCATATAAAAGCTGATTTTTAGGGTTTTGGATGTATTCTCGACCCCAACAGCCTCCTAGGCAATTTTACATTTGTTTTCCTAGTTTTAGAGTAGTTCAAACATCAACAAACATCTTTTGGCTTTGTGGATTGAAGATCATGTTAGTTTTCATTACATTGGATTGAAGTTTTGGATCGTACTCGTTGTAAGAACTCAGTTTACCTTTTCTATAGGATTGAATGCTAGTTTATTTCCTTTGCGTAGATTATTGATGCTTCGAGTTCATTCGATGAATTGTTTGTTCTCTTATCTCGCCTAGATAATCGTTGTTTATGATTGTTGAATTAACTATTGCTTTCTAGATTGCTAGTTTAGAACCCTAGGTTTATTAGTTTTCCTGCGTTCTTAATCCGCTTCCTATATTTGGCCTAGTTAGTTTTATATACTTTACTTTAATTACGCATTAGTTAATCGGAGAGTGAATGTCAGACCCAACTTCTGATTAGAGTGTTTAGGTTTATTTCCTGTTTCTTGTGAGTAGCACAATTGAAGCCCTGTTAAGCCTTCCGTGTGAGACGACTTGAGTCACCTTACTTCCCTATAACGACCTCGTATAAATTCGAGTCCATCCGCTAGGTGTTTTTGGATGAGTCAAATTTTGGCGCCGTTGCCGGGGAGGGCTTTAGGCATTTAGTTGTGTTGCATTTGTTTTCGTGTTTATTTTATTTCTTTCTTTTGACTTGGTTTTTTTTCTCCCTCCGGTGCGTTTGATTTTGTTTGTTCGTGTTGTGTATGCAAGGACGCAGAAGCTTGAAGAGAAAGCTTGCAGCTTACTACGACAACATTCACCGACCTCGTGAGGTCCTTTCAAGCCTGGAGGAGGAGTCCGAGTCCAGTTCGAGAAACCTTGTGGAATCACAATTTCGAGAGAAAGACTGTGAAGAGAGAACCGCTTCCAACCCCATTCTGGAAGCCGTTGAGGATACACTTTCAGTGCATTCTGAAGGAGAAGAAGAAGTTTGTCCCAATCCTGACCAAGAAGCCATGGCGGAACAGAATGTACAGTACATGGGAGACTTCTCCCGGCCGGTTATTGGGAACACTAGCACTTCGGCGATAGTGCTTCCCACAGCAGTCCGGAATTACAATCTGAAGCCCAACGATTCAAACCTGCTTCCGCTCTTTCATGGGATGCCAAGTGAGGATGCCTTACAGTTCATGCGTGACTTCTGCACTCAAGTGCAGACCTTCCCACTGCTAGAACTCACCGAGGATCAGTTGAGACTCAAGTGCTTACCTTATGCACTCAATAAGCGGGCTAGGACGTGGTTACTGTCCCTGCCGCCAAACTCCATCACTACATGGGGAGCGGCATGTGAGAAGTTCATGCTCAAGTACTACCCTAATCATAAGACACAGGAGATTAGGACTCAGATAATGAACTTCATGCAAGGAGCTGACGAGCCTCTCCACGAGGCTTGGGAGAGATTCCAAGAGCTCCTCCACCAGTGCCCACAGCACCAGTTAGCACCCGTCATGTTAATGCAGTTCTTCTATGACGGATTGATTCAGACGGCATAGTTTATGGTGGACAGTACAGCAGGGGGCAACATTGCCCGAAAGACAGCCAATGAGCTCAAGGAGATCTTCGACACACTTACTGCGAGTTCTCAACAAAAGTCGGTAAGAGGAAGGAGGGTTGAAGCGAATGCAGTAGCTCCAAACAATGAGCTTCAGAAGCAAGTAGCGGACTTGATGAGGCAAGTACAACACCTCAGGATGAACCAGGTGGAAACTTCACCCGTTCGCGTGCCACCAGCAGAGGGTTGTGGCATATGTGGCGAATTTGGCCATGGAATCAATGCGTGCCATCGAATGGGCGAATTCACACCTGAAGGAGAAGCAGAGGTCTATGCTGCTCAGGGCTATCCGGGGAGGCCTCAATTTGAACAGAGGCCCAGCTTTAATCAAGGGCAACAAAGCTCCAACTCGAGTGGGAGAAATGAGTAGAATTCGGGATGGAGGAACCAAGCTCCTGGCCAAGGGTCGGGATCAAACCAAGGCAATCAGTTCCCCCGACCTCCACAGCAATTGGGGTATCAGAACCAGCAGCAGTTCTACCCATCTCAACAACAGTTCTCATTCCCTCAGCAGCAGCATTACCCTCAACCATTTCAGCAACAGCAAACCCCGCAGCAACTCTACCCACCTCAGCAGCACCAACCTCCAGGCCCCTTATTTGAAGATCAGATGCAAGCTTTCATGCAAGCTAGCAAACAGGCGATGGAGGCTCAGAGTGCTACCATCAAGAGCCTCGAGACTACAGTTGGGAAACTAACAGGAGCCTTGAATCAACTACAGCAAGAACGGCCAACTGGGAAGTTCCCAAACCAGGACCAACAGCCGCATCAAGCTCATGCCGTGGCGGTAATCAAGGAAAATGCCCCAATAACCACGGGGAAATGGAGAAGCAAAACCGTGCAAGCAATCAAGGCTACCCAATGCCCCAGTGAGCCACTGCCACCTATCACTGTTGCACCAGACCAACCACCACCCAAGCAAGGAGATCCAGGTAGCTTTATTTTTGATATTAGCTTAGGTGGGGTTGAAAAGGTTTTAGGAATGCTTGACTTGGGCGCGGCAGTCAATTTGATGCCGCTTGATATTTTCGAGAAATTGGGAAACAAAGAGCTGAAATGCACGAATATTAAGATAGAGCTAGATGACGGATCCATTAGCAGCCCATGAGGGCTTGTTGAGGATGTTGAGGTGGTTGTGAGGGGGATTAGTGTTTTGGCTGATTTTGTTGTACTTGATGTGGGAAAAGGGATTAGAGGAGAGAATGGGCATCTTCTTTTGCTTGGCCGACCTTTTATTGCCACCACCCATACTCGTATTGACGTGAGTACTGGAAATTTGAGTATGGTCTGTAACTTTCTCTGTTTTTGATAAGAAATCTTCTACTCGTACTCCTTTATTGCAAAACTGCTCTTATGTTGAGACTTTAGATGTTTTGGATGAAGACTGTATTGTGCAGGATTTTCTTTATAAGTTACAGGAGGAGGACGAGATTGTGGGGGAATTCCTTGCTAACTTGCAGGATGAGGCTGACATTGAGCCGGAATTTCTGGATAAGCTGCAAGAGGAAGATGATAAAGAGCAAGGCCTTCTGTGTGCCTTGCTACTGGAAGAGAAGCTTGATGAGGTTGGGTCGCTCAATCTCGTTGGATGTGTGGATAGAGGGCCATCCCAGGATATGAGTATGGAGCACTCATTTGGAGGACCCGCAGCTGCAATTCAAGAAGATGTGTTTGCAAGGGCACTAATGCAGCTGGAGCTTCAATCAGATTTTGGTTAAGGGATCTTCTTAGTCGGGCTGGCGACTTAAAAACTAGCGCTGCGTGGGAGGCAACCCATGTTTTTCTTGTTTTCGTTTTTCTTTCGTTTTGTTTGAGTTTGTGTTTCTGTTGTTTCTATTGTTTGGTGCAGGTTGGTGCGTCGGGGACTGTTTGATTTATAGATGAGAGCTTGGCAGACATCGTGGGATACTACAGACTCACCACTTGGATCGGTATTTAGGGAAGTTTCCTTTTTCACCCCTCTTTTTGTATGCACTGAGGACAGTGCCAGATTTTAAGTGTGGGGGGGTGTTTGTTGGTAGTTGTGAATCCGTGGGTGTCTTTTTGTTGTGTTCTTGGGTTTTCTTGTGTGGGGCGAATGGTCCCCTTGTCTTGATTTCTTGTTTGTTTTTAAGTGCATCGCATGTTGATGGTGGTTCACTAGCGATTCTGGGTTGTGATTCGTGTTGTTTGTTGTCCTTGTCTCTTATGATTGATTTGTTCCCATTGTGGTGTAATTAGTTTAAGGTTTAGATGCAACACCCTGATGAGCAACTCTTGACGTGATTTGTCCGGTACATGCTAGGGGGAGTGTTTTCAGTGCAATATCCTAATATCTTTCTCTGTGTTGAAATGTTTGGTTGGTTGTTGAGTTTTTGATAGCTCTGGGTCTCTGCTCCTCTAATGGCATCATTATGAGCATGGGAAACCACACGAGAATATTTTGGATCACCTCCAAAAGTGTCAATCTCGTGAATTACGGCCCATCTATTAAGAGCAAAAATAACTTGACCCCTATTAAGAGCGAAAATAACTTGACCCCCCCCCCCAAAAAAAGAGAAGTGAAATGTGAAAAAATGAAAGAATGTGAAAAAGGAACGAGATATGATTATAAAGGAAATTGCATTAGGAAATTCACCCCTAGCGGAGAATTGGGTCTGATCGGATTGAGTTGTATCACTTTGTTGTTGCATTTTTAAACCTTAGCTTTCAACACTTGATTGGGGACATTGATATCTTGAAAGACTTGGATTGGTTGGTGTTTTGCTTGGTGAGAAGAATCGCTTGTGGATTTTCCATCGATGTTGTGATTGTTGCTTGAGGACAAGCAAGGATTTAAGTGTGGGGGGGTTGTTTACCTCGTTTTTGGGTTGTATTTGCGAGTTTCTCTGCTGTGCATTTGAGCATGTTTCGTATCTTTTTGCTATATTTTTCACGTGCTCGATGACTTTTTGGGTGTGCTACTGTCGTGTGCAGGAATCGGGAGTTGTCGAGCTTTTTGGCATCGTCGGGAGCAAGTTTTGGAATCAAAGCTCACGGCCGCCGCCGTCTCACGGAGGCCGCCTTCATGACGCCGGCCGTGGCCCCACGGCGCGCGCCGTGCCGTTTTTGGAGAGATCCGCGAAGGCTGCCTACGGCGCCGCCGTGTCAATTAGTTCCCGCCAATCCGTAATTGTTGGAATTAGACTAATTAGTGATACAACTACCATGTTCGTAGTAGGAATTAATTGGTGTATTAATTATTACTAGCGTCTCTAGGATAATTGATATAAATTGGGTTCCTTCATCGTAATGTTGTTAGAATATTAAATCTAGGTCTGGCGTCTCCAGCTAGGTTATATTTTAATAAGAGAAATAAGCAGGTCTGGCGTCTCCAGCTGTTTATCGACACAGTGAATAGGAATTGGGGTACGTCCGTTGCGTTTCACGGTATCCTATAACTGGTTGGTTGATAGGGATTAATTAATTATTACGTCGATGATCAAAGCTTTAAATTAGTGTGGATTTATTTGAGTCGAATTACCTTTTTATTGATTTAATTCAAGAGTAGTTTTTATTTAATTTATTGCATTCTTAGTTTTAATTAATATTTTCTCCAAAGTTAAGGCGTGGTGGCATCACCGTTTTTATAGATTTAGGGATTTGAATGATTTTTAACTGCTCTCTGTGGGATCGACCCTGCTTGCCATTATACTAATTTATTTTGTTAATTCCGCAGGAATTATTTGGTGGTTGGCGACGTCCACCAAGACATCAACCACTCATCAGACAGAACTCCTACAAGAGTGAGGCCTTCAAAAGAAAATCTCAACAGAAGAATGCTCGTGTGCCAACTGAAGCGCCAACAACTCCAGTCAGACAATCAGCAAAGCGCAAGAGATCAGCCAGACCAATTCTGAAGCAGATATGGGTTCCAAAGGGAACTCGAGCTAACATCGAAGGACCCAAATCTTGATTGGGTACCTGAAGTAACTCTTCCTTGCAGGTCAAAATCAGGAAACACAAAAAGAAGGAAGAAGTTAAAGCTTCAATCAGAACATGGTATCTGGATAGCGGCTGCTCGAAGCACATGACGAGCTACAAAGAATATCTATCTCAGTATGTTGAGAAAGCTGGATCCTAAGTTGCATTCGGAGACAACTCAATCGGAGAAACAAAAGGCTATGGTGTGCTCAACATGGGTAACGCCAGTTTTAGTAATGTTAGCTTTGTTTCTGGTCTTAAACATAATCTGTTGTCTGTGAGTCAATTTTGTGACAGCGGTTTCACAGTGAAGATCAAAAAGGATGAATTCACTGTTAGAAACAATCAAAAGAAGGTGGTTCTGAAAGGTTTCAGACAAGGGAGTCTCTACGTCGTTTCATGGGAAGACAGCCCACCAGAAACATGCCTCATCAGCAAAAGCAGCTCAGAGCTCAACTGGCCGTGGAACATGAGACTCAACCATCTCAACTTCAAGACGATCAACAAGCTTGCTAAACATCAACTGGTAGAACGTCTGCCTTCTATTGTGTTCCAGAAGAAGCAAGAATGTGAAGCATGTCAAAGAGGAAAGCAGACGCGAATGTCATTCAAGTCAAACTTAGGACACTCCTCTGGAAGAATTCTTCATCTACTTCACATGGATCTGTTTGGCCCAATCTCTCCAAGAAGCTACAACGGTAGGAAGTACACCTTAGTAGTTCTGGATGATTATTCACGATATACTTGGGTTATCTTTCTCTTCAAGAAGAAAGAGACACTGGAGGAACTGCCAAAGCTGCTGAGAAGACTGAGCATTGAAAAGGAAGTCAACATCATCAGCATCAGATCAGATCGTGGGACTGAGTTCCTCAATACTGTCAATCGTGAGTATTGTGATGAACAAGGAATCAGTCATCAAACTTCTGCAGCAAGAACTCCTCAACATAATGGAGTTTCAGAAAGAAGAAACAGGTCTTTGAAGGAAGCAGCAAGGACGATGCTAGTCGAATCAAAACTCCCCTTGAAGTTTTGGGCCGAAGCAGTCAACAACGCATGCTACACGCAGAATCGCTTCTTCCTCACTCAAAGACATGGAAAAACTCCATACGAGTTATAGAAGAACATGAAGCCTTCAATTGCCTATTTTCATGCTTTCGGTTCTAGGTATTTCATCCACAACAATGAAAAGAAGAGGTTAAACACATTTGATAGCAAGGCTGATCCAGGAGTCTTTCTTGGATACTCTGGAACAGAACGATCGAGCAAAGCCTATCGAGTGTTTAATTCTCAAACTCTTTGTGTTGAAAAAACACCTCATGTGGTCTTTGATGAGTCTACAGATGATTTCAGGGAACAGGAAACTGAAAGGTGTGTCCAGAACACTGAAGGTTCCAAAGCTGAAATCCACAACACCGAGCCCTCTACTGTCTTGGTGTAGGGACCAGGAAAAGATGAAGATACTGAGAAGCTTCAGTATCAAAAGATCAGTCAAAGGTCTGAAGTTCAGACTGGAGCCAATACAGATGGCATCAGTCAAGGGGGAACTCCAGTTGCTGAAGATCGAGTTGAACGTGTGTTAGGTCCTGAGGGTCTCGAATAGGTGTATGGGGGGGGAATACACCTATAGGCTATTTTTCTTTCAATCCTCAATCAGAGGGATCTCAGTCAGAGATCAAAACGAAACTTTACATGCAAACAAAGACGCCTGTTTTACTGAAATCAATTTTGACCAAACAGGGTTGACGACTGATACTGAAAGCTCTTCAGTAAAGAGTTATCAGTTAAGTTGCTGGAACTTAACTGATGCAAGGAAGGGCTTCAGTCGAGTTTGCTAAAACAGAGATGATAACACTCTTCCTGACTATCAGAAGATAGATCAGTCAGACTGATATCATACGCAGCGGAAATTAAACTTAGTTTCGCAATAGCCTCGGTGGAGCACGTTGTTGGTTATTAGGTTGCTCTTTGCCGTTAATCAGTATTCAGTTTATCAATTGAAATAACACAAGTAGGAATGTAAAACTGAAAGCTGTAAACAACACAGAGACTTTTACGTGGTTCGGAAAAACCCTTTCCTACATCCACGGTTGGTTGATCAGACCAACAATCCACTTCGCAAGTGCTTAACAGGTGCACTGCAAACCAAACCGTGTGCTTGTCGGGTGCACACAACCGTACACTCAAGAAAACCCTTCTTCCGTACCCACGCTTCACTCGCGTCGGATTTCTCTTGCTTAACACAACCCGTGCTAAGACTCTCAGAGACAGAAAACCATTCTGACCTCCGAATCACTCAAAACACTCTTAAAGGGGGGAGGTTTGAACGAGTGCCAACTATACTTACAAAGAACAAGTTCTTTGAAGCAAGTTTGACCTTTGGCTTCTGGGTAAACAGAGTTTTGCCTGAGGTCTAAGAGAATGTATGTAATCAGCAGTGACTGATTTTGGCTTTGGAATTCTCTTCTTCGATTCAAGCTTTGGGGAGTTTAAGCTTAAGGCTGAGTAGCAATTTCGGCAGAGCTTCAGCTTATGTCGTTGAATCGGTGAAGGTTGAAGTGATCCTCGAGCGCTATTTGTAGGAGAATTCTTGAATAAATCCGTTGGCGTAAATCGTCCTCAAGATTTCTTCCGTTGGAGAGCAATTCGAATTTGGGCTGAGGCTTCAATCTTCGAGGTTCCTTGTCTGAGTGAAAACGGCTCTCTTTAATGGACAGGAGATGTGACATCTCTGAAAAGTAACCACCAGATAGGAATGACCTCTGCAGAGATAAGATCCTGAGATCTCTGCATTTAATGCGGCTGTACTTGTGCGTACGTGGCTTCCTTTGAATATTGGAAGATCAGTCCGAGGAGGAATATTCAACTGATACTTGACTTTAGTATCAGTCCATTGCTCGCATTAAGTAATCAGTCTTCAACTGATTCTTCAACTGATACTTCAGTTGGTATCTGCAGTCTTCAGTCTTCAGTCCTTCGTTCTTCAGTCTTCAGTCTTCGACACCGCAAGCTAAACTAGAACCGAACTCTAACATTTGAGTTCAAAACTATTCTAGTCTATTACAATTAAGTCCTATGAATTTTGGTATCATCAAAACAAGGATTAGGATATTCCACAAGGTTCCCAACAACGTGCCGATGAAGCTCCAGCTCAACTCTCCCCTGCTCCAGAAGGTGCTCAACACTTCAGAACCATTCTGACTGAAGAAGCCCCACCATCTCTAGAAGAGATCAAGAAGTATCGAAGAAGGTTTGAACTCCGCTCAAAGGAAAACATCATTGGAGAACCATCAGATGGCGTCAAGACTCGAAGATCAATGTGCAACCTCGTCTTTGACATTAATCAGAACTGCATTAAAGAAGATAAGATTTTCAGCTGTTTCTTATCATCTACAGAGCCCAAGGATGTTGAAGAAGCTCTGAAGTCCATTCAATGGGTCATCGCAATGCAAGAAGAACTCAATGAATTCAACCGGAATTCAGTTTGGGAGCTTGTGGATCGACCAGACGATGCAAAGGTGATTGGTTTGAAATGGATTTTCAAAAACAAGAAAGACGAAGAAGGAAACGTTGTGAGAAACAAAGCAAGGCTAGTAGCAAAAGGATACAGTCAAGAAGAAGGAATCGACTACGACGAAACGTTCGCTCCAGTTGCCAGATTGGAAGCAGTCAGACTCTTCTTAGCCTTCGCAGCTCACAAAAGTTTCAAGGTACACCAAATGGATGTGAAGTGTGCATTTCTCATTGGAGTGCCCACCGATGAAGTCTATGTGGAAAAACCTCCAGGCTTTGAGGTTGCTGGACCAGAAAAGGTGTACAAGCTGAAGAAAGCGCTCTATGGTTTGAAGCAAGCTCCAAGAGCGTGGTATGATACTCTCTCGGAGTATCTTGTTGAACAAGGTTTCAAGAAAGGATCTGTGGACAGAACTTTGTTCACTCTCAAAGAAGGAGAAGATCTCTTACTTGTTCAGATTTATCGATGACATAATTTTCAGATCCAAATCCGAACGCATGTGCAAAAAGTTTGCTGACATCATGACCAACAAGTTCCAAATATCCATGATGGGAGAAATGAATTTCTTTCTGGGATTACAAGTCAAGCAGACCAGCGAAGGAATACTGATCAGCAAGTCCAAGTATGCCAAGGAACTGATAGCCAAGTTCGGTATTCAGCACATGAAATCAGTCAAGATCCCAATGAACACAAACTGGAAAGTTGATCCAGGTTCACAAGGAAAATCTGTCTCTTCGACGAAGTACAGAGAAATCATTGGATCTTTGCTGTATTTGACTGCGAGCAGACCAGACATCTCATTTGCAGTCGGGGTATGTGCAAGATATCGGTCAGATCCAAAGGAAGCTCACTTGGATGCAGCAAAGCGAATTCTGCGATATCTTAAAGGCACACCCAACTTAGGATTGTGGTACCCAGCAGACGACGACTTCAAGCTCACCGGATATTCAGACTCAGATTTTGCTGGATGCAAAATTGATCGCAAATCAACCTCCGAAACCTGTCAATTCCTAGGCAACAAACTCATCTCATGGTTTTCAAAGAAGCAGACTTCAGTCGCCACCTCCACAACTGAAGCTGAATATGTTGCTGCCGGAAGCTGCTGCTCACAACTCCTGTGGTTAGTCCAACAGTTGAAGGACTATGGGATAGACGAAAAGAAAGTCCCAATCTATTGCGACAACTCGAGTGCTATTGCAATCTCCCAGAATCTAGTTCATCACACCAGAGTCAAGCATATTGCTATTCGACATCACTTCATCCGTGATCGCGTCGAAGAGAAGAACATCTTTGTTGAATGGATTCCAACTGCTGTTCAGAGAGCGGACTTGCTAACCAAAGCTCTTCCAGAAGAAAGGTTCAACGATCTGTGTGGAAGGATCGGCCTCATCAACCCTGAAGAGTGATGCTATGTTTGAAGATTTTCTCAAACAGTCATGCTGACTGGTGGTCAACAACTGCTGTTCTATGACCGCTGACGTGGAAAGCAATCAAGACAAGCGCTTATCTGAAGAGAAGTCATCCTGATGAATCAACCAGGATCAAGTGGTATCGACTGACTACGATGATCAGTCGATCAGTAAGTATTTTTCAAGCTTACTATTTAAAATCAGTTATATCAGTTGAGTGCTTTGTGTTTTAATTCAAAATATTTCTCTAACTGATCAGTTTCTTTCAAAACCTTTAACTGATTGTTGAAAAATGGAATATCCGAGAAGGACAAGTATTTTAAAAGGGAAAATCTGTTTTGATTGAACTTGTCCAGATCTTCTCTAAAAATCTTTCCAACCTGTTGCCTCTGTGATCAAATTTCTTGAGAACCTCATTGACATGACATAATGCAATGATACCTCTCACATTTTTGAAGCTTCAGTCCCCTGCAGTGACGGCGAACGTGAATTTTTCTTCAAAAATATTTTAGGCACAGTTTTCGAAAAACTTTTCATCTTCATACTTGGTAAAATTTGTCTATTTATACCATATTGTCTTCACATATTTTTCTACATCAACTAACAACTCTCCACAGCCTTCACTGTGAGAAAAATTTCCAATCTTTCCAAAGTTGCAGAGAAAATTTGTTCCAACTAAAGGATAAATCAATGACTGCAAAGTCATGGAGTGGGAGAATGACGCTCACATACTTGGTCTTCACCGGACCCTTCCACTGGATCTCAACGTCTCTCCGACGTCAAAGTTTGCTCTACCCTCACTTGTATCCAGCGAAGCGAGTGTCTTCCATCCTCATGCCCGGCACATGGTTTGAAGTACCTGTCTGAGGAAGACGGACTTCACCTGGGTCTCAGGAAAGCTTCTCACCTTTTGGTGAAGCTTCTATGTGGTGCAATAGCAATGAGCAGGAGCTCGTTGTCAACCGGCGCAACATCGACAGTGCTAGTCCTCAAAACTATTTTCAGCAATGAGCAGGAGCTCGTTGTCAACCGGCGCTAATCGGCC
Organism: Salvia miltiorrhiza; assembly: GCF_028751815.1. Taxonomy (NCBI): domain Eukaryota; kingdom Viridiplantae; phylum Streptophyta; class Magnoliopsida; order Lamiales; family Lamiaceae; genus Salvia; species Salvia miltiorrhiza. The sequence goes on from NC_080388.1 coordinate 10,268,853, forward strand.
CAACCTCACCGTGAATCGATTGGGCTGCGAGAAGAAGAAGACGCACCGGTCTTCTTTCCCATTGAAGAAGAAGCAACGAGCCGACATCTGCTCCCTTCGGCTTCTGCTACCTGAACTGGAAGCCGCTCGTCCGATGCCACGGCCCCTCCACGGCCAAGCTGTCTCTAGCACCGCACTCAGCTCAATTACGCCCGCATCTCTGAGCTCCGGCTCGACGGCTTCGGCCTCTCAGGCAAGATCAGCCGAGGCCTCGAGAAGCTCCAGTCCTTCAAGCTGCTCTCCCTCTCCAACAACAACCTCACCGGCATCATCACCCCCGACCTCGCCCTTATTCCCAATCTCGAGCACCTCAACCTCAGCCGCAATTCCATCTCCGGCAACCTCCCGCCTTCTCTCTCCACCGTCCAGTTCCTTGAACTCTCGCACAACGCCTTCTCCGGCCCACTCAGGCTCGCCGCTCAGGCCGTCCACTCTTCTTCGCGCGGGGCGCGTCGAACATTTTGGCAGCGAATCAAGCGAAGCTGTTCAGAGTGAAGAAGTTGGCCGGATTCCGGCGAGAGAGGGAGGCTGAATAGTGAAGGTGGGCCCCACATTTAATTAAAAAATTAAAAAACGGTTGACTAACGGAAGAATTAACGCCGTTTGGTCAGAGGGGCCTAATTGCACGGTTTTTTTGAGTTCGGGGGTTTAGTTCCACACAAAGTGAGTAAGGGGGGCTATACATTATAAGGGCTACCACTAGAAGGGCCTATCTGCACCTTTTCCCTTAAGAATAACCATATATTAAAGTGGAGAAACACACGCACATACAACGATTTGAAATTATCGTAGACAAAAGTTTCAAAAAAAAAAAACACGGACTTACACTCCGTTGTCGAAGACCGTAAACCTATGTTGCACAGGTGCGGGGGGGGCGGGTGCGGGAGCGATAGGATTCGGGTTCGGGGATACGAATTTTCAAAAATTATAGGGTGCGATTCGTGAAGGATACGTCTATTATATTTATATATTTTATTACATATAACCAATCATATATATATATATATTTATATATTTTATTATATATAAAAACCAATAAAATTTATAGGGTGCGATTCGAGAATTTAGAAGAGTTAGATTAGAGAGTATAATGTATTAGTTTAAATATTTAATACTACATTTAAGTAAAAATATATAAATTGGGCCCAATAAAATAAAAGCATGACCCATGAAATTAACAGAAATCGGTCCATGAGATTTAATTAAAAGAATCGGCCCATTTTCTTCTCAACCCTATTCTCTCTCCTTCCTCACAACCCACCACCCTCTCTCTCTCTCTCTCTCTCATCCGTAATCCCTTCCCCAAACACTCTCTCTCTCTCATCCGTAATCCCTTCCCTAAACAGCTCGAGCAGCAGCACCTCCACCACCACCAATGGCCTCCGCCACTCCCCTTCCTCCATTCCCATCACAAGATCCGACCCCAACAACCCCTACCCGACCACCTTCGTCCAAGCCGACACCTCCTCCTTCAAGCAGGTCGTCCGAATGCACACCGGCTCCACTGACGCCGCCGTTGCTACTGCTCCTTTCTCGGCTGTATCAGCGGCGCCTGCTCAACCGTCTCGGATCATGCCGCCTCGCCTCCTGCCAGCCAACAACCGTCTGTCGAGAGTGAATCCCGATTCGCGAATCCAATTTTTTTTTTGGGGGGGTGGATTCGCCAGGTGGCGAATCCCGTGCGAATCCCACGCGAATCGCGCCCGCACCCGCCCCCCGCGCGAATCGGATACTGCACAAGATTGATTTTGCGCGAATCCGTGCATCCTAGCCGTAAACAAAAGCTTAAAAAACATCCACATATATTATGGGTTTTACAGTACCAATATTAATTGCTTACTAAAGACTACATGTGTAGTAATAATTCAAAGCATTGCGCACATGCACTATAGTTTGGTAAACAACCCATAGCCTATATGTATAAACTATGACTTTTTTTTTTTTTTTTTTCAAAAAACATAGTCATAGTGTTGTAGAAAAAATCCAAATTTGTAATAGCTAGTAACATAAAAATAAGGGATATTGACCTCTAAAATTAAGTACAAACCTTTAACCAATTTATTAATTTTTCTTGAGCTTGATATGATAATATATCAACTTTCCTTTTTTTATTATTTTATTACAAAACAAAAAATCTTCAAATTTAGATCCATTTTAAAGTGAATCAAGCTAAAAAAATCATGATAAATTCTACGTTTTTAATTTTTTTAAGTGAAAAAATATAGCACAAATTCAAGCTAGACGAAAAAAAAAACAAAAACAAAGACAAAAACAAAATTCACGTACGCATCACACTCTTTTCTGAAATTTATAAAAATTTGAAGATTTTAATTTTGTGATAAATTAATAATTTTTTTTAATGTTTTTGTATTATCATTATCGAAATTGTAGCTCATATAAAAGCAAAAAAAATAACTAAATTTAATTTTGTTTTATTTACATGACAAAATCCCTTAAAATAAATCGAACTCGTTTAATTATCTGATATATTCATTCGATGTGTGTTCGGTCAATCTCGTGGGGCATGTTGAGGAGAATGTCTATTGCATCACTTAATTGTCTCTTCTTCAACTAAAAGAATTGTTGCGGATTCAACACCAAAGAAATCACAATTGCTTCAACAAAGCAATGAACACAACAGTTCACCAACTCACAATCTCACTCAATTAGTTTGTGTAGTATTTGAGAGAATTGAATGAACTGTAAAACAAGAAAGTAAAGGAGACACAAAGATTACGTGGTTCGATCTTTTCAGATCTACATCCACGGCTGCAAAGTAAGGAAAAATCCACTATGAAAACAGGAGACAAGAACAAGTTACAACACTCAGCAACAAGAGCAGGAAACGCAGCTATCGAGCTAACTTCAAGCTACTGCACTCTCAAATCCTATCTCTCTATTCAGCTGAAAACTAACTAAACTTATTCACTGCTATATGATGAATATGTATACAAGATTTGAGATGAAAAGGATAACAGATGCAGCTGCTAGAAAGATGAGAAGTTGGCTTGCTGCAGTCTCTTAACCGAAAATCTGTTAGGTTTAAAGCCTTGTTTGCAACTAACTCCTCCAACTATTGCTATTTCCTATCCAGTCCCTCTTCTATGTAGTCACCAAATAACATTCTCCACCTTGACTGCATAGTATCATCTCCACCTGAAACTTAACATAACCAAAAATAAGAAAACATAGAAAAAAAAAATCAGTAGAACATATAAGCTCTCTTTAATGAGAGCAAACATTTATCAACTTAAGACAGTAATTGAACTTGGCTGCTGGCAAAGATTTGGTTAACATATCAGCTGCATTCTCCTCACTGCTTACTTTAGTGACTTTAACAATACCCTTCTCAACAATATCTCTCACAAAATGCAGTCTAACATCTATATGTTTAGACCTTTCATGAAAAGCTTGATGTTTCACCAAGTGTATAGCACTTTGGCTATCACAAAAGATAGTAACTGAATCCTGCTGAAAACCAAATTCTTGCACGATCCCTTTAAGCCACATACTTTCTTTCACTGCCTCAGTTACATCAATGTATTCTGCCTCAGTAGTTGAAAGAGCTACCACAGATTGCAACATGGACTTCCAACTAATAGCAGATCCAAACATTGTAAAAACATAACCTGTTTGAGATTTTCTAGTATCAACACTTGTGGCATAATCTGAATCCACAAAACCAACTAACACTTCACTGTTGCTGTTAGTAACTTTCTTGAACAGAATTCCAACTCCAGCTGTAGCTTTTAAGTATCTAAGAATCACCTTTAAAGCTTCCCAATGATCTTTCCCAGGATTGGCCATAAACCTACTAGTAACACTGATTGAATGAGCCAAATCTGGCCTAGTACATATCATAGAGTACATAATACTCCCTACAACATTAGCATAAGGAACCTTATTCATTTCTAGTTCTTCTTCTCTAGAGCTAGGTTTCTGTTGTTCAGAGAGTTTTATATGCTGAGCTAAAGGAACACTAACAGTTTTAGCTTCATTCATATTAAACTTCCTAAGCACCTTATGAATGTAATCAGATTGAAGCAACATTAACTCATTCTTCTCCTTATTCCTTCTAATATCCATTCCTAGTATTCTCCTGGCCTCACCTAGATCTTTCATATCAAATTCTCTACTTAAAGCTTGCTTAACATCGTTAACATCATCTAAAGACTTGCTAGCTATTAACATATCATCAACATAAAGGAGTAAACACACAAGACCTCCATCCTTAGACTTTTTTAGATAGACACACCTATCATATTGAGATCTAGATAATCCAATACTCATCATAAAGTCATCAAACCTCTTGTTCCACTGCCTAGGACTTTGTTTCAGACCATAAAGAGACTTCTTAAGTAAACAAACTTTAGACTCTTGCCCCTTAATCACAAATCCTTCAGGCTGGTTCATGTATATGGTTTCTTCTAGTTCTCCATTATTAAGGAAAGTTGTTTTAACATCTAACTGATGGAGTTCTAGTCCTAACTGGTTTACTAATGCTAGTAAAATCCTGATAGAACTATGTCTAACTACAGGTGAGTAGATTTCATTAAAATCTATACCTTCTTATTGTGTAAACCCCCTAGCTACTAGCCTAGCTTTATACCTTAAAGTCTCAGAATTCCCAACAACCTCTACCTTTCTCTTGTAGATCCATTTACAACTAACACACTTTTGAGTTTTCACCTTTGGGACCAGCTTCCAAGTCTTATTCTTCAGTAAAGACTCAATTTCTTCTTCCATTGCCTTTATCCAGTGTTTACTGTCTTTACAAGTGATTGCCTCCTTGTAGTTTCTAGGCTCCTGGTAAGATATTTGCTCAGCAACATATAGAGCATAATAAATTTGCTCAGCTTGAGCAAACCTTGCTAGTGGTCTGATGTTTCTCCTGACCCTATCCCTTGCTAGATGATAATCACTCAAAGTATCATCAGAAGTATCCTGAAACTCTGATTTTTCTTCCTTGATTTTAATGGTCTCAGCATCTCTGTCATCAACCTCTTCTTGAGTGTCTGACTTAGCTTTTCTGGTAGTATGCTCCACCTCAAGTTCAGCAGTTGATGACTCTCCCTTATAAGGCATAACATTTTCTTTGAAAATAACATCTCTGCTCACAAGAGCTTTACCTTTTCCTGATTCTATACACCACAGTTTGTATCCCTTAACTCCAGTAGGATATCCTATCATAACACACTTAATAGCTCTAGGTTCTAACTTATCTTGCCTAATATGGGCATAAGTAAGACAACCAAATGCTCTCAAGTGAGAATACCCTCCTGACCTGCCACTCCACATTTTTTCTGGAGTTTTCAATCCAATAGCAGTAGATGGATACCTATTGATCAAATAGGCTGCTGTAGTAACAGCTTCCCCCCAAAACCTTGCAGGCAACCCTGAGCTACTTAGCATATGTTGGATTTGTATACTGAAAGCAAGAACTTTATGCTTGTATACAATGATTCATGTTATTCACTATTCTTATCTCCTATCTGATTGTGTTCATGATTGCATATGTATGTTCTTTATCTCTGTATAAGTAGATTATATGGTGTGTTGTAGATCACAGAAGACCATATAATTGGAATAACCTTAAGAGATATAATATGATCACAGCCGAAATAACTCTAGGACAAGTTATTGGTTTAGGCTGCAGTATAGATGGAAGTAGTTTGTCTTGGCTACTTGTCTATACTGGTACGTCATTACGTATTGATAGGACCACAGTTTGAGATGTATTCTTCTATCTGACTTAAGTGAAGAATCAAGATCTCGGTGACTTATAAATCTTAATACTAATAAGTATTCAGATATATATGTTAACTCGTATATCACTTTGACTTACTATGGGTGAAAGTTATATACTAACTCGAGTACTCTGTATCTTGGGTGATAGCGGTTAATATATGATATTTGATTATCTGTATTAGTACCCGTATCCGGTATAGGATAATGACATCCCCTTAAGGAGCTCAATAAGGTTTATTACGCTAAACCCTGCAGGTTGATTAAGTTCAGGTGTAATAATAAAGATTGAGTGGTACTGCTTAAGGAATTATTAAGAGATTAATTAATTTAAGCTGTCAGAGCTCTAATTAATTAATGGATGTCGGATATTTTAAATACGGAGATTTAATAAGTCTAAATACAAGCCCCGACTCATCACCGGCAATAAAGGGATAAGTCAGTATCGGTTCTCTAGTGGAATGAACTGATATTTATAAATTAATTATGGTCTCGGCTGACCATGGATAAATTAATTTATTTGAGGCCCATCTTTATTCCTTGTATCTGGTCCCTGGGCTGGCCCAATGTCTCCTAGCCCAAGAAGACATAATTTTCGGCCCTCACTAAGAAAGTGGCGCCTCCTCCCATTTTCTGTATTATTAAATACAACTGTCAGCTCTCAGGAAAATACACTGATAAAAATTAGGGTTTTTGAGAGCAGAGGGAGGCGCAGGAAACGTGTGAGGCTTTTCTGTCTTGGGAATTTCCATAGCTCGCTGTCCATCCAACGTTGGGAATTGAGCGGGATACAGTCGAGAAGATCAGAGCTGGAGTCAGATTCTTTCGACGCGATCATCAACAGTTTGTGCATCCGATTCTCAAGTAAGTTTTCCTAACACCTATGTGCAGCTGTTAAATTCATAGGAGCATGTTAGGAATTAATCGTTGTATGGTAAATTAATAATAACCAAGAAACGATCATCGGGCAAAATGGAACGTTAATTCAATTTAATATTCCTTCAATTGGTATCAGAGCCCAGGATTAATTTCTTGGCTCTATTATTAATTTATGTACGATTAATAATATGCGTTGTTTTTACTGCTGTTGTTCTTCGTGGCTTGTTGATTCGTGGGATACGTCGTTTGACGTTGTAATCGTTTTTCACCACGAGAAAATCCGTGGTTAGATTAGGATTTCCATTGTATTTGTTTTTCCATTTTAAATCTGTAAAATCTGAGGAACGAGACGAGCACGACGACGAATCAACAACGTAAGAAAGGTGGACGGAGGTGGCGTGCCGGATGCGGTGCGGCAGAGGTTGTCGGCGCCGAGGGCAGCGCGCGCACGAGCGCTTGCGCGCCGTGTGTCGCGCGCGCCTGGTCGAGCGCCGCGCACGCTGCTGCTGCACGGGCGAGTGCGCGCTGAGGCGAGGCTGGGCTGGGGCGAGCGGGGGCGGTGCGCGCCTAGGGCTGCGCGTGTGCGCTTCGCACGCTGCGTGCCCGGAGGGCGTCGCGCGGCCGCTGCTGCCGAGCTGCTGTCTGCGCTCTGAGGCGCCGGAGTCTGCTGCTGATGGTGCGAGTCAGGCCGAGGAGGAGGCGAGCGATCGGGGGCAGCGCGCGGCGTGCCCGGCAGGCGACGCCCTGCCGCTGCCGCTGCTGCTGTCCAGTCCACGCCGGAGCCCGCTACTGCTGCTGCTGCGTTCGTGCGGTGGAGAGGCCGAGTGCTGCCGACTGCCGCTGCTGCACGCCGAGGAGGCTGCTGCCAGCGCCGGGCTGCCTTGTGCGCCGGGGCGCTGCAGTAGCGCCGGGCGGCTGCTGCGCGGTGGAGAGGCGGCTGGTCGAAGGATGCGGCGGCAGCTAGGGTTCCAAACCCTAGCTGCGATTGCTTCTCAACCCTAGGGGGCCCAAACCCTAATTCCAACGACGGGCTTCAAGTTTTCGGGCCTTTTTTAGTTTTTGGGCTTGTTTTTCTATTTTATTTTGTAATAGAATAGATGTTGGGTTTCCACGAATGGGTCACGAAGAATTTTAATTCTTTTATTACTGTTCTTTGCATGTCGTGGTTGTTAATCCCTTATGCTCTTTACCTGCTTTTGCACGTCTTTGCTTGTTAATAATTGTTTATTAATTGCGCTTAGACGAGCATGATAGTAGGTTTGCCGTTTTCTTAAGCATGTTTTAGAATTCTGCGAGCATGATTTACATGTTGCGTTCTAGAGAAGCATGTTTAGGTTTATGTGCTTGAGCATGAACAAACCTTTTGAAAGAAAAAATGACTAAGCTGTTTAATAATTTTTTATGTTGATTAAAAATTATTTTAGACCTCCACATGCGGTCCCAAGACGAAGTGATTGAGAGTATGGGTAAACGTCCACCCTATCGTGGCTTACTCCATATTTGATTTCACAAGTTTGTTAAGTTGGGATTTCTATTAAAAATATTTAAATCCATTTAAGTAGTGGGAGTTATGCGGTAAACGTCCACACTATCGTGGCTTACTCGTATGATTCTCATAAGTACTTTAGAGGATGGATTTTAAATAAGATAACCAAGAGGTTAAATTGAAAGCGGTATGGTCCTAGTGAGTATGCTAATTTCAAGAATTTAATGCTCAAGGTTAAATTGTGGTCATTGCTTAGATATCAATTCAAGTACAATGTACAACTCCCCATCGGAGTCCTTTCTTGAATATGATATGGTCTAGTTAAAGTCCAACTATTAATTTCCTTTGTCAAAAGGTTAAGTTGACATGGATGGAAATTAAACGACTAGGTAAATAGTCTGGTTGAGGAAATCATGGTAAACGTTCACCCTATCGTGGCTTACTCATGAGTTTTCTTGGGCAGTTGGAGGTTTCATTAATATTGTTTTATCAAAAGGTTACAATATTATTGTTACGAACTATATGCGTTTCATGTTCTTACATGTTTATTTGTTTACTTTCAGATATGTCTATGTCTCCGATTATTAACATTCTAGCAAACAATCCTCTCATCGGTCCTAATTATACCGAATGGAAACGCCATATTATGTACATACTTGACGCTGATGAGCACAGTTTTGTGCTTACTACTCCACGTCCCGCGACCTTAACTGATGAGTCGACTGATGCGGAACGTGAGGCGCATAAAAGGTGGCACAAGTCGAATAATATGGCCAAGTGCTATATTATGATGACTATGTCACAAACTTTGCAACTCCAGCATCAGGTCATGAATGACGCGGCTGAAATCATGTTAAACCTCAAGGAGGTTTATGGGGAGTCCGAGAGGTCTGCTCGTTTTAACTTGATGAGAGAAATCTTATCTTGTAAAATGAGCGAGGGCAGCTCGGTGCACGATCATGTCATGCATATGACAAATTTGTTTGACAGGCTTGATCTGCTAGGAGGGGGTATCGAAGGCTAAGCCAAGGTCGATATCATCCTCAACACTCTCCCCAAAACCTATGAGAACTTCTGACTCAACGTCGTTATGAGCAAGGCCAACTATACTCTCAATGAGTTATTGAATGCTCTAGTTTCGGCGGAGGGAGTCATGGGCACGCGCAATGGGAAAGAGGTCCTTGTTGCTGCCAAGGGATCTACTTCTTCGTCGAAAGGCGGGAAAAAGAAGTGGAAAGGTCCAAAGGGCAAGCATGACCATGAGGCTAGTGGGAGCGGTAAAGCCAAAGTTGATGGCCCTACCGGCGGCGTGAACAAGCCAACGGCCAAGGGAAAGTGCTTCAAGTGCGGCAAGGTTGGGCATTGGAAGAAAGATTGTCCAGTGCTCAAGGCAAAGGGACAAGGTACGTCACAAGTTTTGGTAACAGAAACATGTTTAGCTTCGTTTTCTACTCATTCGTGGGTAGTGGATACGGGGGCAACTGACCATGTTTGTTACACCTTGCAGGGGTTCAACCCAACAAGGGAGCTAGCAAGTGATGAGATCACCATCTCCATGGGCAATGCGTCGAAGGTCGCAGCTGTTGCTATTAGAGATTTATCTTTATGTTTTGGTGATGACATTTTAGTTTTGAGAGATATTTTATATGTGCCGGAGTTTCGGCGGAACATAATTTCTGTTTCAAAGTTGTTTTTGAATGGATATTCTGTTACTTTTGATGGGGGTGTCTCTATCATGAGAGATAACAAGATTATTTGTTCTGGAATTTTGAACAACTCTCTCTATACTATTACATGTCCAATGAATAACTCTGTCCATGTTGCATCTACATCACAAATTCTTCCAAATCCAAATAAGAGGAAGTATTTTTCTCAATAACAATATACACATGCGTGGCACCTAAGGTTAGGCCACATCAATCTAAATAGGATCCAAAGGCTCGTTTCAAATGGAGTCTTGAAAGACTTTCAAGCTGTTCCATTTAGAACCTGCGAATCCTGTATAGAGGGAAAGATGACGGCAAGGCCTTTTAAGGCCAAGGGGAATAGGGCCTCGCATGTGTTGGAATTGATTCACTCTGACTTGTGTGGACCGATGTCCACTAAAGCTCGTGGAGGGTACGAGTACTTCGTCACTTTCATTGACGATTACTCAAGGTATGGGTATATTTACCTACTTCAACGCAAGTCTGAATGCTTTGAGAAATTCAAAGAATTCAAGGCGGAGGTGGAGAAGAGATTGGGTAAATCTATCAAGTCATTGCGGTCTGATCGCGGTGGCGAATACCTCGGGAACGAGTTCTTGCAGTACATGTCAGATTCAGGGATTACATCCCAATTGACTGCACCGGGTACTCCCCAACAGAATGGTGTAGCGGAGAGAAGAAATAGAACTCTTTTGGAAATGGTACGATCGATGATGAGCTATGCATCGTTGCCCATTTCGTTTTGGGGATATGCCTTGGAAACAGCGGCTTACTTGCTGAATCTAGTACCATCCAAGTCTGTGCCCAAGACTCCCACTGAATTATGGTCAGGGCGAAAGCCCAGCCTAAATCATGTGAGGATATGGGGTTGTCCTGCATACGTGCTTGACAAAGAGGCAAGGAAATTGGATCCTAGATGCGAAGTAATGTTGTTTGTAGGATATCCTAGGGAAACGAAAGGTGGTTATTTCTATAATCCTAAGGATCAGAAAGTGGTTGTTAGCACCAACGTACGATTCTTGGAACAGGATTATATAGATAAACACAAGTCTAGGTCCGAGATTGTCCTTCAAGAAATCGAAGGCAGTGGACAGGCGAATCCATCACCCCAGCCAAGTGTGCAAGTGAATGCACCACAAGACACTGCACAAACCATTGTCACAGCTGTACCACCACCGCTTCGTCGTAGTGGGAGGGTTGTAGTTCAACCCGATCGATTTATGTTCTTGGGAGAATCTTCGGATCTACTCCCTGTTGATGAACAAAAGGATGTCGACCCTGATAACTATAGACAAGCGATGAAAGATCAAGATGCAGATTCTTGGTACGAGGCCATGGTTTCTGAGATAGAATCCATGGGTGCTATGGATGTATACGAGAAGACCGAACTACCAGATGGCTTTTTAGCTATAGGTAGTAGGTGGGTATACAAGAGAAAGAGAGATTCGGATGGCGAAGTCGCAGCTTTTAAAGCTAGACTGGTGGCGAAAGGTTATACCCAGGAACAGGGTATAGATTATGATGAGACCTTTTCGCCGGTTGCCATGCTCAAGTCTATCCGAATACTCCTTGCCATAGCAGCCCACATGAACCTTGAGATTTGGCAAATGGATGTCAAGACCGCTTTCCTAAACGGTTTCCTTGAAGAAGGAAGAGACATCTATATGCAGCAACCTGAAGGGTTTGTGAAGAAGGGCGAAGAGCATCTTGTGTGGAAGCTTAAGAAGTCCATTTATGGACTTAAGCAAGCTTCGAGGTCATGGAACAAACGTTTTGACGAGGTCATTAAATCCTATGGATTTACTCGTTGTGAGAACGAAAGTTGCGTGTACCGTTTAGATGCCAGTGGTGACGTGGTTTTCCTTGCACTTTATGTAGATGATATCCTCCTAATTGGCAACAATGTTGAGCTATTATCAGACATAAAGAAGTGGTTATCCGAACAGTTTCAAATGAAAGACTTAGGAGATGCAGCGTACATCCTGGGGATCAAGGTCGTTCGTGATCGCCAGAAAAGGATGTTGAGCTTATCTCAAGCGTCTTACATTGATACTGTGATTGCTCGTTTTAGCATGCAAAATGCCAAGAAAGGCTTGCTACCTTTTAGACATGGCATTCCTCTGTCTAAGGACATGTGTCCTAAGACGCCTAGTGAGGTTGAGGAGATGAGGAAGATACCCTATGCTTCCACCGTAGGTAGCCTCATGTATGCAATGCTATGCACGAGACCTGATATTTGCTATGTCGTTGGCATGGTTGCAAGATATCAGTCGAACCCTGGACCAAGACACTGGACTGCGGTAAAGCATATTCTCAAGTACCTGAAACGGACTCGAGATTATAGGCTAGTTTACCAGTCAGACAGTCTATTTCCTTTGGGTTACACCGATTCGGATTTCCTGGCTGACCGGGATGAGAAGAGATCTACCTCTGGTTATGTGTTTACCTTGGGAGGTGGAGCCGTATCGTGGCGGAGTGCAAAGCAGAAGTGCATTGCAGACTCCACCATGGAAGCCGAGTATGTAGCTGCTTCGGAAGCTGCTAAGGAGGCTGTATGGTTCCGGAACTACCTCTTGGATCTAGGAGTGGTCCCTAATTTGCCTAAGAGTATCATAATTTATTGTGATAACTCGGGTGCAGTGGCAAATTCTAAGGAACCCAGGAGCCACAAGGCGTCAAAACACATAGAGAGAAAGTACCACATCATACGAGAAATCGTAAACAGAGGAGATGTGTTAGTAGAAAAGATTAATACATTGGAGAACCTAGCTGATCCTTTCACGAAAAGCTTACCGCAAAAGACCTATGAGAAGCATGCTCGATGGATGGGATTGCGGTTGATGCCACCCACTTAGAGAAAAACTTTCAGTATAAGTGGGAGAGATGAAGTGAAGTTTTTGTAATAGCTAGTTTTTAGACACATTGTATACTAAAAGTTTTGCTTTAGTATAAGTGGGAGATTGTTGGATTTGTATACTGAAAGCAAGAACTTTATGCTTGTATACAATGATTCCTGTTATTCACTATTCTTATCTCCTATCTGATTGTGTTCATGATTGCATATGTATGTTCTTTATCTCTGTATAAGTAGATTATATGGTGTGTTGTAGATCACAGAATACCATATAATTGGAATAACCTTAAGAGATATAATATGATCAAAGCCGAAATAACTCTAGGACAAGTTATTGGTTTAGGCTGCAGTATAGATGGAAGTAGTTTGTCTTGTCTACTTGTCTATACTGGTACGTCATTACGTATTGATAGGACCACAGTTTGAGATGTATTCTTCTATCTGACTTAAGTGAAGAATCAAGATCTCGGTGACTTATAAATCTTAATACTAATAAGTATTCAGATATATATGTTAACTCGTATATCACTTTGACTTACTATGGGTGAAAGTTATATACTAACTCGAGTACTCTGTATCTTGGGTGATAGCGGTTAATATATGATATTTGATTATCTGTATTAGTACCCGTATCCGGTATAGGATAATGACATCCCCTTAAGGAGCTCAATAAGGTTTATTACGCTAAACCCTGCAGGTTGATTAAGTTCAGGCGTAATAATAAAGATTGAGTGGTACTGCTTAAGAAATTATTAAGAGATTAATTAATTTAAGCTGCAGAGCTCTAATTAATTAATGGATGTCGGATATTTTAAATACGGAGATTTAATAAGTCTAAATACAAGCCCCGACTCATCACCGGCAATAAAGGGGTAAGTCAGTATCGGTTCTCTAGTGGAATGAACTGATATTTATAAATTAATTATGGTCTGGGCTGACCATGGATAAATTAATTTATTTGAGGCCCATCTTTATTCCTTGTATCTGGTCCCTGGGCTGGCCCAATGTCTCCTAGCCCAAGAAGACAGAATTTTCGGCCCTCACTAAGAAAGTGGCGCCTCCTCCCCTTTTCTGTATTATTAAATACAGCTGTCAGCTTTCAGGAAAATACACTGATAAAAATTAGGGTTTTTGAGAGCAGAGGGAGGCGCAGGAAACGTGTGAGGCTTTTCTGTCTTGGGAATTTCCATAGCTCGTTGTCCATCCAACGTTGGGAATTGAGCGGGATACAGTCGAGAAGATCAGAGCTGGAGTCAGATTCTTTCGACGCGATCATCAACAGTTTGTGCATCCGATTCTCAAGTAAGTTTTCCTAACACCTATGTGCAGCTGTTAAATTCATAGGAGCATGTTAGGAATTAATCGTTGTATGGTAAATTAATAATAACCAAGAAACGATCATCGGGCAAAATGGAACGTTAATTCAATTTAATATTCCTTCAGCATACACCTTACTCTCTCAAGTAGAGTACTATTCATCCTCTCTACTACTCCATTCTGCTGTGGGTTTCCAGGTACAGTGAGATGCCTCTTAATCCCTTTGGATTTACAAAACTCACTAAATTTCTCAGACATGAACTCAAGACCATTGTCAGTCCTCAAGAGTTTCACCTTGCAATCCTTTTCATTTTCTACTTCACTGCACCATTGAACAAACTTATCAAAAGCATCAGATTTATTTTTAAGAATATAAACCCATACCTTTCTGGAATAATCATCTATTAAAGAGATGAAATAGCTTCCTCCACCCACAGTGGTGGTCTTTGAAGGACCCCACAGGTCACAATGTATGTATTGTAAAGGAGCAGTAGATAAATGTTTACCAACAGGATATACAAGCTTTTTTACTCTTGCTTAAAACACATGCTTCACAGTTACTTAGATTAATATCATGTTGAGCAGTTATAAGATCTTGTTTCTTAAGCTCTATTAATCCTTTTTCACTAACATGACCTAGTCTTGAGTGCCAAAGCATAGGATCAGGATAAGAAACATGCTCAGTTTCACCTATCACAGTAGATCCTATCAGGTGATATAGGCTATGTTTTCTCACACCCCTACCCTTCATTATGATCTTATCACCTTTTATAACATGCAAACTAAGGTTCTCAGATTTAAATTCATAACCCTTAGATTGTAAAGATCCTAATGATATCAGATTTCTCTTTAAGCTAGGAATATACCTGACATCATTTAGCAGCCTCACTGAACCATCATGGAGTTTTAGTTTCACAGATCCAATTCCCTTCACAGGGCATACCTCATCATTTCCAAGAATTACTGAGCCAAGTTCTTTAACCTGCAAATTAACAAACCAAGGTTTAGAGGGACACATATGAAAAGAACATCCAGAATCAAGTATCCAATCATTTTCAGTTGAATTTGAAATGATATTTAAAGCTTCTGCTTCTTGGTATTGCTCAGCAATATCAGCTGTGTCAGATGTTGAGGCTTTCTGAGCCTTCTTCTTCTTCCAGCTATAGCAATATTTTCTGATGTGGCCTGGCTTTTGACAGAAATGACATTTTCTAGTTTCTTTTCCCTCCTCATCTTTGGTCTTTCCCTGAGAGCTTGGTTTTGATTTGTCTTTCCAGGGCTTCTTGGATTTGCTCTTCTGTGATTTGGCTTTGATATTTAAACTCTCATTGGGTATCTCTGATTTTGATTCAGTAGCCTTCTGGAGTTCTTTACTCCTAATTGCAGTCACCACTTCTTCCAGTGTGATGGTTGTTTGCCTGCCATACACCAAAGCATCCTTCATATTGTCATATGATTTTGGCAAGGCACTTATCAGCATGATTGCCTGATCTTCATCTTCAAGTTTTACATCTATATCAGCTAGATCATCCAGAGCTTTGTTAAACTCATCTAGCTGATCTAAGATGTTCTTGTCATCAGAAATCTTGAAGGAGTAAAGCTTCCTCTTCACGTACAGACGGTTTGCTAGAGATTTTGTCATGTACAAACTCTCTAGTTTCTCCCAAACTCCAGCTGCAGTAGTTTCCGCAGCATAATAGTATAATAGTATAATAGTACAGTGTGCTTTCCGCAGCATTTCCGCAGCATTTCTCAATATTTTGTCTTCAAGACAGAGTATAATAGTACAGTGTGCTTTCCGCAGCATTTCTTGAAGAAGATCTTTATCTTCACTCTCTTTCTTTGAGATCTGACTTTTATCTATGGCACCAATCAATCCTTGATGAGTCAGTATAGCTTTCATCTTGAGACGCCATAGTGAGAAATCGTTCTTTCCAGTAAATTTCTCAATATCGAACTTAGACATTGCCATTCTTCCAAGAACAGATGGATTCGCTTCTCTCCGTTGATCTGGTTTGATTCTTGGTGGACGTCGTATACCACCAAATAATTCCTGCAGAATTATCAAAACAAATTAGTATGATGATAAGCAGGGTCGATCCCACAGAGAGCATGTAAAATCATTCAATTCCATAAAATCTATAATTTTTGGTGTAGCCACCACGCCTTAAATTTGAGAAGAAAATATTAATTAAACTAAGAAAATAAAATTAATCAAATAAAAGACTCTAGAAAAATTTCAATAGAAAGGTAATTCGGCTCGAATAAATCCACCCTAATTCAAAGCTCTGATCATCGACGCAATAATTAATTAATCCCTAGCAACCAACCAGTTATAGGATACCGTGAAACGCAACGGACGTACCCCAATTCCTACTTACTGTGTCGATAAACAGCTGGAGACGCCAGACCTGCTTATTTCCCTTATTAAAATATAACCTAGCTGGAGACGCCATACCTAGATTTAATATTCTAATAGCATTAAGAGAAAGGAATCCAGTTTATATCAATTATCCTAGATACGCTAGTAATAATTAATATACCAATTAATTCCTACTACGAACATGGTAGTTGTATCACTAATTAGTCCAATTCCAACAATTACGGATTGGCAGGAACTAATTGACTATAATCCAATTAAACCTAAGTTGGCCAGACTTAAATAAAATCGGAATTATCTTTAAACCCTAGAAATTAATCGGAATCAATAGGAATCAATTTTAAACCAATTAGGTCTCACAGATCATTAAATTAGAGTTTCATCATTCTCGCCGAATTAAAGGTTTAGCTACTCATAATTGAAATAAAAACAATCAAAGAAATAAAAGCAAGCATAAAACAATAAAAACAAATTAAATTGCAATTGAAATAAATAAGAGATCACCACTTGAAATTCAAAGGAAATTAAACCGTCTGCCTTGATTCTCCACAACCAGCCGCAAAGTCGAACCAAAAACAAGAATTAAAGCTAAAGAAACAAAAGAGATCAATTGCTAAAACGTAGGAACCTAAATTGCATGAAAGTAATAGATTGCATGAGAAATTAAAAGTCAACTCCTAAACTAAGAAATCAAAAGTTGCGGCTCTCTCCTAAAAACCAAGAAACTAATACCTAGTGCTTAAGTTAAAAAAATATAAAACAACTAATCCTAATATATCCCTTCATAGTTGGCGGCTAGGTATTAAAATTTAGGGAATCAATCCCACAATGTCGCCTTAATCCAAAAACATGGGCTTCGGCCCCTTTTCCTATCTTAAGCCCAAATTAAATTAAAACAAGAGTTTTGAGCTTAATAAAAATTATAACAATTGTTTCCGAGCCCAATCTCCAAAATCCTCCAAAATTCACGCCATCTTCATCAAAAAACTCGACTTTCACCGACTTCTTCCACCCACGAGCATCCATCTTCAATCCATCTAATTCCTGCGCCATATGTCAACAACTTGGGTAATATCAAGGAAAAATCAATGACAAAATGACACGAAAATAGATAACTAAATCACACACATCAAATCCCCTCACACTT
Organism: Salvia miltiorrhiza; assembly: GCF_028751815.1. Lineage (NCBI taxonomy): Eukaryota > Viridiplantae > Streptophyta > Magnoliopsida > Lamiales > Lamiaceae > Salvia > Salvia miltiorrhiza. The sequence goes on from NC_080388.1 coordinate 10,286,406, forward strand.
GAATCATACTTGCCCTCAAGTATGAAGTGAAGGAAAGACTCAATAGAGGACATAACTATCTAGACAAAACCTCTCCCCTCGACACGACACTAAAGAATCCAAAAGCAAAGAACGAAACAACGGACACGACAACTAAACGGAAAAAAAATAGAAAAGAACAAGTACACTAACAACTCAAAAGAAAACGACAGCCAAGTAATCATCAAAACACTAGTAACGTAACATACTGCCAAATCAAACCATGTAACTCACAATTGATCTTCAACTCTCAAATCAAGAAGAGGAAATATCAAACAAGTGTTCTTATTGTCTATCCAGTCCAAATTAAGCAACAACAAATTCCTCACAAGATTCACTCTTCTCTCAAAGATGTATTTTGGAAATTCACACTCAAGAAGGAAGATCCAATTAGTCGTGATATGTCGTGGTTACATAGTAACTCAAAAATGACTTTTCTCATTGGTTGTAATGGGGCTAAGGACTATCGATGATGTAGGAAAGATCCTAGGGGTCCTAAGCTCAAACATTGAAGATCAAATATCGTGCATGCTCGAATCAAATCACACCCAAAGAATTCTAACATATGAAGAGCAACTTCCAACTCAACTATGGGCAACAACCATCAAACAACTCAATGCATGTATACTAATTCAATCTTGGTGCAACCTTTATTTTCTCTCTTTTTTTTTTCTTTTTTTTTCTGTTTTTCTCTTCTTTTTTTTCTTTTTTTCTTTTTTCTGCACCACTTCATTAAAACAACACAATCATGCAAAGAGTACATCAAAAACAATCTGCCCATCTGTCAACATCCTCCTCTGTTCGGCCAAACAGACCATCTGTCTAGATTCAGAATGTAGTTTTAGCTCGGGTTCTGTTTGGGCAAACACGCATCCTTATGCACATTCCTCCAAAAGCTCAATTCGGATGTAATTTAATTCTAACATGCACAATAGGGCCCAAGAGAAGGTTCACAAAAACAGGCCTTGGCTATATATATATATATAGTGACTATTAAGAACAAAAAGGTTCAAAGCTTCAAACGAGGTTCACTAGGGGTTAATGTTCAGGTAGGAATTCAAAAGCAGGCCAAAAGGCTACCCTAGTGCCTTCTATCATGCATCACCAATGACTCACACCATATCACAACTTCATGAATAACAAACCTGTAACACCCCGTACTTTTATGAGTAGTAGTAGTGTCGAGACACTACAAAGAGTACTACGGTACTGAGATATGAGATTATAATGAGATGGAGTTATGATGATAAATAGAAATATTGAGCATTAGAGTTACATTTTTTTTTGATGAGATGAGTTATTCTTCTAGATAGAGATATGAGTCTGATTCTAGAGATATGAGTCTGATAGAAACAATGATAAAGATAGAGATGCTGATTGAATTGAGAGAAGAGCATAATTTATTTTTCCCGATGACGGATACAGAGGTATCTGTGAGATTAATTGTCCTATTGTTAATAGGAACATCTGATTAAGAATAGAGTTGAGATAAGTGAGTGAGAAACCCTATAGAAGGGAGAGTCGATCTGAGAGATGATCTAATTGAGAGATGATTGCTGATTGCTTTGATGTGAATTGTATCCGTGTTTTATCTGAGATGGTTTGAGTGATTGTCTACGTGACTATTTGTTACGATGATGTGAGTATGATTTGTTTTGTGTTATGTTAACACGGATTATTTTCGAGATTTTGGAGAACGAGATTATTTTTTTAAAATCGGGAAATAGCATACAACTATTATTATTTTGCATATCAGTATTTTATGAGAAATATTTTACTAAGATATATATATATATATATACGTTTATGATGAGATGAGATTTTCCAATAGTTTGAGCTATTGTTTTTTTTTTTCGACGAAGAACTACTGAATGTAATACATTGAGGAAATAAGGATGTATAGAGATAATGGTTGAACGTTGTTAAAGTTAAAAATCTGGCCTTGGAGTTCTACTATGGCGTGGGAGTTTTGCTCTGGCTTGCGAGCTCTTCTCGGGATGCGAGCTCTGCTATGCCAGAGGCGAAGGCATTCGTCTGCCCAGACAGAGGGGAAGTCAGTCCTCTGCTATGCCAGAGGCGAAGGCATTCGTCTGCCCAGACAGAGGGGAAGTCAGTCCTCTGCTATGCCAGAGGCGAAGGCATTCGTCTGCCCAGACAGAGGGGAAGTCAGTCCTCTGCTATGCCAGAGGCGAAGGCATTCGTCTGCCGAGACAGAGGGGAAGTCAGTCCTCTGCTATGCCAGAGGCGAAGGCATTCGTCTGCCCAGACAGAGGGGAAATCAGTCCTCTGCTATGCCAGAGGCGAAGGCATTCGTCTGCCCAGACAGAGGGGAAGTCAGTCCTCTGCTATGCCAGAGGCGAAGGCATTCGTCTGCCCAGACAGAGGGGAAGTCATTCCTCTGCCCAGACAGAAGGGAAGTCATTCCTCTGCCCTGACAAAGAATGCATTCCTCTGCTCTAGTGCAGAACCTACTTTTGAGAGAGAGGAGTCAAAGCAAGTGGATAAACATTGTTAACGGATAAGATATTTTATGCAAGTGGATAATTAAGCATGTGTTAATTATCCAATACTTGATGGCTAAGTAAATGGGGTTATATAAATAACACCTTTCTCTTTCATCCCCATAACAGACGTCCCTTTCCTCTCTCTCCTCTCTCTTTTCTCTCTTTTCTCTCGACTGTCATTATCCAACGCCATTGATGAGCTAGTAAAAAAAAAAAAACTTTGTAAGCTACTTTTTATCCCATAACCACCGATTAAACCAAGCTGAAAACACTCGTATATCCATAAAACAAAAGCTGGACGAAGGTTTGAGCTAGGAATCAAGAAAGTGGAGTTATACTGTTCGTTATACAGATCATAAGAGTAAGTCTCTAAACACATGAATCTACTTATATCTAAGCTTTATGAGCATGTATATAGATGATTAGAGTATTAAAACAACTCCTAATTCAAGTTGAAGATCATGAAGAGAGTGAGGATTCGAGTATATAAATGAGCCTTAGAGATTGTAGTTATGATAGTTGATGGATTAAAATGATGATTAGAAATGAGTGATAACGAATTTGAGTTCTTGAGTTGATTTGAAAATTTGAGTGGTTATATGAGTTCTTGAGCATGCTAAGATGTTAAGTGATGGTTTAGATTGATGATTAGAAGTGATGAAATGAGTTTTGGTATGAGTTTGTTGTTGAGAATTATGTTGTTGTATTCAAGATAGAGATGTTTTTGAGATATATGAGTTTTAAGTACAAATTGGAGAATTTTCGTAGGCCTACGGACCTACTGTGATCGATGGTTTGTCGATGTCTAATAGCTTTGAAAATTTTATAGCAAGTCCCGACATGAGTCTTGAGTACCCTGATAAAATTTTAAGCCATTTCAACATCGTTTGATATTTCTTTAAAATACAAAACCTAAACTGCACATTACTACCAAGAATTTCAGAGAACAGGGGAAAGAGTCTTTCGTTTCAGTAGCTTCCTATGTGATCTAGCTTTCCAATTTTTATGGTATCAACCTTATTGTGTTAGCTAGATATCCACCGAAGATGAGCCCAGTTTGACAACGTTTACTATTTTTGAAAAATTGTAACCTTCGGTTGCACAAAACTGCCAGAAATGGTAGATAATGGTAAAAACGTCATATCTCTCAAACCACTTAGAGTTTTCGACTCTACTTTTTTTTTTTTAAATGAAACTAGAATCGAAGATCTTTCTTTCGGTATGAGTCTCGAGTCCAGGAGATGTCGGAGTCAGAACAGTTTAAATTTTGAAGTTAAGTCAGTGTAAAAACAGAGCATGTTTTGATGATGTTTGTTTGTGATTTTCTTATGTGCCTTATGTGATTGTGTTACCTATGTGTTTGAATGAGATTAGACGAACCTTATATGAGAAATAAATCGAGACTTAGAGCCATGATTTTCTTGAAACCTATCCTTGAACTTAAGGATGTGAGATGAGTGGAGAGTTTATATAGAGTTGAGTAAAGAGATAGAATATGAGATAGAGTATGAGATAAGGCCTGAGAATTAGTCAATGAGTTCTAATCGAGATTCATTTTATGACATGAACTTTTGATGATGATGATGATCCCTGAAGACACGAGAAGAGCAAGGAAGTAAGTAACTCCACTTTGACGGGAGATTTTGAGTAAGGTCTTCAGGTGGGCAATATTTTGAGTATATGTTTATCATATGAGCTTTCTAAATGATTTGATGATGTTATGAGATTAACAAATGTTTTTGAGATAAATGATGTTTGAGAACTGTTTGACTTGCCAATTTTTGATGTTGAGCTTGTATGTTTACCCTCTACTGATGAGATGAGACGAATTCGGTCCTGTCACAAGCGGGATTTTGTGCACAGAGGTGACTGTGAGCCGTCTTCGGGTCGGCCGGTCACGGTACTTGAGAGGGAGGCCTACTTCTCAGTACCTTAATTATAATGATGAGTTGTAGATGCGGTACATACATGTCGAGTACTTGTCTGCAGACACTTAATTATGATGTTTATGGTTAAAACTGCTTGCACAGGTTCTTTTAAGATATAATTCCTGTGTATTGCTGAATTGTGGCAAGTTCAATTTATAGCTCTATGAGCAGCTTTGTTTTTCGGCGATATGTCCACTGAGTATTTATGTACTCACGCCCTGCATGTATTTTTAAACGTGCAGGATAAGCGGAGGGGGAGTATGGTGCGGTGCTGGTGGAGAATGTTTCGGGTTGACGTTTTCTTTCTCTATCGTATGTCTGTTTTGTCGATAGAGTTTTGATATGAAGTTATGTTAAATAGAGTTTGATGTTTAAGATACTTAATTTCCTTTGAAAATCAAGCAATACACTCACGGTTATATGTCTTCATACATATAATCGATTCGCCTTTTGCTGCGATACTCTGCATATTATTCTTCATTATGAAAAATGAGCTATACCCGTTTTGTTTTTGTTCGTGAAATTCCTGATAATCAAAAAGATATAACGATGTTGACGATTTTACCCTTGGATTCATTTATGATGATTTCCTTAACACCTTTTGATGTGAGTTTCCGGTTGATGTTTGACCTATACATCTTGTCTTTTATTCCTTTAAAATAGTCATATCGATACTCGATCCCCGCTATTACTAGTGTCGGAATCGGGCTGCGACAGAGTGGTATCAGAGCAGGTCGTCTGCTCTGAGTCTAATGCTTGATTAAGTTGAGCTTTTATTTGCTCTTATTTATGAGTTGAGTACTAGTCTAACTTGAGTTCTTAAACTGGTTTGAGAGTCAGTCGAAACAGAACCCCAACACCCCATCTCCTCCGACTTATCGAGGTAAGAGCTTTTGATGTTTTCTTTTTCCGCTTTTATGCTGAGTTTTAACTACCCACTAATGAGTTATGTGATGTTTGATGGTGGAACTATCTGAGCATGATGGAACATGATGAGAACCATGAGTTGATGAATATTTGGGAGTTATATTAAGGCTAGTATAGCCGTTGCCTCACCGTACCAAATGAGAAAGAGTATGTTGATGATTGGGGTGGAATACCAAGTAAGTTTCGTATCCACTTTTGAGAAAAACGATGTTTTTGTTTTTAGGATGCAGCGTATTGTTGAAGCATCAACGAAATGCTGGTTTAGAGAGTGCGAGTCAGATGAGGACGATACGCTAGGAGAGTTTCTAAGCGCATTACCATCGACGCTGGCAGAAGGTTATTCCCTACGGAATCGACGGAGCGGAAGCTATCGACCTTCTGATTCCGCGATTACCACCCACAGGGGGAGTTTGGGCGACAATTTTAGTCCCCCTTACTCGTGGGCACTACATGGTTGGGAAGAGTGAGGTATGGTGACATTAGCGGTTTAATCGTAACGCTCGGCCATCGTTATTTTGCATTCGGCGATTCCCCTGCACCGCCGTACGAAGTGCCCGCTGGGCCAGTCCAGGGTGGAGAGTTAGTGGTTGCACCCCCACTGCCAGATGAGCCTTACCCGGTTGCACCACCACCCCCTAGTGAGCCGATGCCGATTATACCTGAGCAGACTATTTCAGATCCGATAGTTTTTGAGACGTATTCACCGGTTGTGGAGCACGATCTGTTTTCGTATTTGGCGATGATCACATATCCTAGCGCCGACTTACCATTATGGGAGTTGACCCCGGTGACGGCACCTTTACCAGTGCTACCTATCAGGTCAGCACCGCCGATTGGTTTTACAGAGCCTCTGATTCAGCGAGTATCGGGGCCATCCGATTCGAGAGTTGCCCCAGTACTAGATTCCGATGTTTTGGCTTTACAGCCTTACACGCACCAGCTCCACTATGCACCTTATCGAGGTGCCCAAGAGGGAGGATCTCGACCTACGAGGTCAGACGGCGATGAGGAGGATCCGGACGAGGAGACTCCGGATATGACAGTTGGACGCGGGCGAACCCAGCCTTTATGGCATCAAGTTGCGGACGACAGCACCGAGACATGGGTTTCTATTCCCGAGGTGCCGGTTTACTATCCGATGTATGATACTGATGTCGAGGATGAGCCGAGCGACGATAGCGCGTATCGGATCATAGACAAGTGTGAGGAGGAAGAGTCGGAGCCGAGTGAGGATGCTCCGACTGATGATGTTAGGAGTAGGATATCAGGTGACGACGAGATGGGAGATTGATAGATGACGACCAAGACTATCTAGAGATGTATATGAATATATATATAGTAGTAATGCATAGCCGATGTACATAGCTAAAAGCATAGTATAGAACATATATGACGCTTAGTCCCTATGATGCTTGCATAGCGAGAGCATCATTATAGTATAGGGCGTTTTGTACACAGAGAACCTTCGCTTTTGTGTAAGACCTCAAAAGAGAGGCAATTTTTCCTATGATATAGAGATGACAGTGATGACTAGAAAGCTTTATGTCACATCGTAGTTTTGAGATTGATAATTTGATGCATGATGTTAGATAAACGATAGAGATAACGAGAACTATGAGAATTCTATATGAGAAATATAGAATTGAGTTGAGATATAGAGAACTGAGATGAGAATTTAGAGATTTCATCGCGATTTATAGACACGACCCTAATAGGGCGAACGTATTATGGAGACCTCATGGGATGCATAGATACTATTGACCAATTGTACTTCGTAATAGAGGTATTTTCACCGGGACCGCGTTTAACATCGCTAAGAGTAATAATGAGAGTAGACTTAATGAGTTCCTATCCCGCTTGGTCATTTTTAAATTTTTCTGCATCCATTTGAACTCCTACATGAGATGAACTATTTGCTATTGAGAAGTTTTTCCAGATCCACTGTGTTCGAGCCTGAGTCGTTTGTATTGGAAATCCTTACCCCTTGATTTAACAGTGGACAATTTATTCATTTTCCACTTAGTGGATTGCTTCTACTTCCAGTATTGATTTACTCCATCATATTATATCTCAGTTTTTATCTTAGTTTCTGTTCTAGCTTTTGATCTTCCTTTGATTGTAACTTCTTCATTATCCTTGAGATAGCACTGGCTATTATGGAATCATTCCATTACTTGAGCTCGTCTTGTTCAAAATCAGACATTTTTATTCATCACATCCTAGTCCCTACCACATCCGACAAGAGTTAGGAATGTCTAGGTAACTAGGATGGCATAATCAAGAAGAGTATTTGAAAGAAAAACCGATTGAAGAGAGAAATAGAGTTGATGATAAGAGATAAGGCAATAAAACCGTAGCTGAAAACGAACGTCAATTTTGCGACTTGGTTCGGTATGCCACATATCAAGAAGAGATGAACAAGAAGATGTCAAAATTGTTTCGATCAGGTTTGAGATAAGAGGTACGAGACGATGTAACGAGTCGGAGTGCGGTTATGTGTACTGAAACATTAAATAAAGTATTGGAGATAGAGCTGGCATTGTAGCCAGAGAAAGTGTTTTAAGCTTCAGCACCCCAAAACGGTTAAGAGCACTCGAACATTTCAATCTATCTTTTTCTGGACGAGGGCAAGAAGGAAAGAGAAAATGGGACAAAATACCTGCTACACCTGTCGAGGGGACGGGCACTACTCAACTAGTGTCCGAATCGTCAGCAAAGTGGAAGCGGAGAACGACCGAGTCAGTTTCGGCCGCAGCTCAAAGCAATGGAAGGAGTCCTACCGCTACCGCCGCCATCGCGACAGCAGCTTGCCTATCAACCACGTCAGTAAGGAAGGCAGCCGCCAGCCCCGCAGGCGAATCAATCCCATCAACAGAGAGTGTTGCGCTTGAGCAGAAGGCTCAGGACAAGAATCGAAGAAATCTAGCAGAACCACTATGGTCTCACTCGTATGTCCTGACTTAGAATTCTAGCTAGAATCGATTAAGCTCAAGGCTAAAAACCTAAGGATGATGTCTATGTGGTACATAGATATTATTTTGGGAATGGATTGGTTAGAGGAGAACCATGCGACGATACAATGCAAGGAGAGACGAATAACGTTTCATTTTTTTTTCAGGCCAAGAGCCTACTTGTTTATTGGCGTTGAGAGAAAATGAGAAAGCCGCCAATAATTTCGGCGCTTCAAGCCGAAAGCTTTTGCAGAGAAAGGATACAACCGCGTATGTTGTATACCTGAATCAGAGTGAGGAGTCCAAAACAAACATAGATGACGTACCAGTCATGCGAGAATACAAAGACATTTTTTTTTTCTGAAGCTTTACCAGGATTACCCCAGATCGATAGCTCGAGTTTACATTTGATCTTGAGCCCGGAGCCGCACCGACGTCAAAGGCACCATATAGAATGGCCCCGGCAGAATTGTAAGAGTGAAGCTGCAACTTAAAAAATTGCTAGATTTGGGCTTCATTCGACCTAGTGTTTCCCCGTGGGAAGCACCGATTTTTTTTTTATTTAAAAAGAGGGACGGTAGTTTGAGGTTATGCATTGACTACCGCGAGTTGAATAAGGTGACACTGAAGAATAAGTATCCGTTATCTCGGATCGATGATTTATTCGATCAACTCCAAAAAGCGAGCACTTTTTCAAAGATTGACTTGAGAACGGGGTATCATCAGCTGAAGATAAGACCGGAAGATATTTCGAAGACGGCATTTCGTACGAGATACGGGCACTATGAATTCATAGTCATGCCTTTTGGATTGACGAATGCCCCTGCAGTGTTCATGGATCTCATGAACCGAGTCTTTCACAAATACATGGACAAGTTCGTGTTAGTATTCATAGACAACATTCTGATTTACTCAAAGAGTAAACGAGAGCACGAAGAGCAGTTGAGAATCGTGTTAGAGAGATTGAGAGCTGAAAAGCTATATGCTAAGTTCAACAAATGTAAGTTTTGGCTTAAAGAAATCAATTTCCTTGGCCATATCGTTTCTGCGAGAGGGATCAAAGTAGACCCAACAAAAGTTCAAGCGGTACAAGAGTGGAGAGCACCGACTACACCGCATGAAATCCGCAGTTTTCTGAGATTAGCAGGGTATTACCGAAGATTTATTGAGGGCTTTTCGAAAATCACTAAGCCATTGACGCACCTGCTAAATAAAGAAGTTAAATTTGAGTGGACGAATGAGTGTGGGTTGAGTTTTTCAGAGCTGAAGAAGAGAATTACCATTGCCCCAGTTTTAGTTGTTCCAAAGGCGAACAAAGAGTATGCAGTCTATACAGACGCATTAAAGAATGGACTAAGATGTGTACTGATGCATGATGGAAGAGTTATTGCAAGTGCCTCACGGCAACTCAAGCCACATGAGATGAATTATCCGACGCATGATTTAGAGTTAGCAGCCGTAGTGCATGCTTTGAAGATCCGGAGACACCATCTTTATGGAGTATGGTGTGAGATAAACACCGATCACAAAAAGTCTCAAATACTTCTTTGAGCAAAAAGATCAAGACATGTGACAGAGAAGATGGATAGAGTTGGTGAAAGATTACAATTGCGGGATAAATTATCACCCCGAAAGAGCTAACGATGTCGTTGATGTGTTGAGTAGAAAGAATCAAGGAGAGTTAGATTTTTCCTTACTCAAGAAGAAAACTTGATCAAAGAATTCGAGAGATTGAGATTGGAGGTAGTGATACCACCTCAAACGACGGAAATAGTGATTGCTACACTGAACGTTACATCTGACCTACGGTCAAGGATAATCACAACTCAAAGAGAGGATGAAAAGATAGAGAGGTTACGAATGAAGATTCGAACCGAGAAGATGGAGAATTATCAATAAACGACAGACAAAGCCATATTATTTGATGGAAGAACGTGTGTGCCTGATAGAGAAGTATTGAAAAATGAAATCATGAGTGAAGCTCATGACACCCTTATACAGCACACCCAGGAGGTACGAAAATGTACCAAGACTTAAAAATGAAATTTTGGTATGAAACGAGAGATAGTGTGATTGCACGGAGTACCAATGACGATTACAACGGATCGAGATTCCATATTTTCTACACGTTTCTGAACGAGCATGCAAAAAGAGTTAGGTACTAAACTGAGTTTAGTACAGCCTTTCATCTGCAGACGGATGGACAGTCCGAAAGGACTATACAAGTTTTAGAAGACATGATTAGAACTTTTGTGTTAGATAGAGGAAGTCAATGGGAGCAAGTTTTGCCCCTGATCGAGTTTGTTTATAATAATAGTTTTCAATCAACTATTAACATGGCTCCATACGAAGCCTTGTATGGACGAAAATATAGATCCCCGCTTTATTTGGGATGACGTTGGGGAGAGAAATAGTGTTTGGACCAGAAGCTATTGAAGAGATGATCGCCATTGTGCGACAAATTCAACAGAGAATTAAAGAAGCACAAGATCGCCAAAAGTCTTACACAGACCCCAGACGAACAGAGATTCATTTTGATGTAGGAGACAAAGTCTTTCTAAAAAATTCCCCATCCAGAGGAGTGCATCGTTTGGGAGTTAGAGGAAAACTCAAACCGAGATATATATTAGACCCTAAAATATACTCAAGAAGGTAGGCCCTGTTGCCTATAGACTTGCGTTGCCTTCGAGCTTCGCGAATGTTCATAACGTTTTCCATATTTCATAATTAAGAAAATACGTGTTTGATCCAAAACACGTCATTCAGAAGTGTCCCTAGAGCCGGACTTGAGCTACGAAAAGAGGCCCGATGCTATTCTGGATCGGAAGATCCAGCAGCTGAGAGACAAGTCAATTCCTTTAGTGAAAATCCAATGGAGACATCATGGGCAAGAGGAAGCAACATGGGAACTTGAAGAAAAGATGAAAGAGAAATATCCCGAGCTTTTTCCCGAAGATGAAAAACTCAAATTTCGGGACGAAATTTTTTTTAAGGGGGGTAGGATGTAACACCCCGTACTTTTATGAGTAGTAGTAGTGTCGAGACACTACAAAGAGTACTACGGTACTGAGATATGAGATTATAATGAGATGGAGTTATGATGATAAATAGAAATATTGAGCATTAGAGTTACATTTTTTTTTGATGAGATGAGTTATTCTTCTAGATAGAGATATGAGTCTGATTCTAGAGATATGAGTCTGATAGAAACAATGATAAAGATAGAGATGCTGATTGAATTGAGAGAAGAGCATAATTTATTTTTCCCGATGACGGATACAGAGGTATCTGTGAGATTAATTGTCCTATTGTTAATAGGAACATCTGATTAAGAATAGAGTTGAGATAAGTGAGTGAGAAACCCTATAGAAGGGAGAGTCGATCTGAGAGATGATCTAATTGAGAGATGATTGCTGATTGCTTTGATGTGAATTGTATCCGTGTTTTATCTGAGATGGTTTGAGTGATTGTCTACGTGACTATTTGTTACGATGATGTGAGTATGATTTGTTTTGTGTTATGTTAACACGGATTATTTTCGAGATTTTGGAGAACGAGATTATTTTTTTAAAATCGGGAAATAGCATACAACTATTATTATTTTGCATATCAGTATTTTATGAGAAATATTTTACTAAGATATATATATATATATATATATATACGTTTATGATGAGATGAGATTTTCCAATAGTTTGAGCTATTGTTTTTTTTTTTCGATGAAGAACTACTGAATGTAATACATTGAGGAAATAAGGATGTATAGAGATAATGGTTGAACGTTGTTAAAGTTAAAAATCTGGCCTTGGAGTTCTACTATGGCGTGGGAGTTTTGCTCTGGCTTGCGAGCTCTTCTCGGGATGCGAGCTCTGCTATGCCAGAGGCGAAGGCATTCGTCTGCCCAGACAGAGGGGAAGTCAGTCCTCTGCTATGCCAGAGGCGAAGGCATTCGTCTGCCCAGACAGAGGGGAAGTCAGTCCTCTGCTATGCCAGAGGCGAAGGCATTCGTCTGCCCAGACAGAGGGGAAGTCAGTCCTCTGCTATGCCAGAGGCGAAGGCATTCGTCTGCCCAGACAGAGGGGAAGTCAGTCCTCTGCTATGCCAGAGGCGAAGGCATTCGTCTGCCCAGACAGAGGGGAAATCAGTCCTCTGCTATGCCAGAGGCGAAGGCATTCGTCTGCCCAGACAGAGGGGAAGTCAGTCCTCTGCTATGCCAGAGGCGAAGGCATTCGTCTGCCCAGACAGAGGGGAAGTCATTCCTCTGCCCAGACAGAAGGGAAGTCATTCCTCTGCCCTGACAAAGAATGCATTCCTCTGCTCTAGTGCAGAACCTACTTTTGAGAGAGAGGAGTCAAAGCAAGTGGATAAACATTGTTAACGGATAAGATATTTTATGCAAGTGGATAATTAAGCATGTGTTAATTATCCAATACTTGATGGCTAAGTAAATGGGGTTATATAAATAACACCTTTCTCTTTCATCCCCATAACAGACGTCCCTTTCCTCTCTCTCCTCTCTCTTTTCTCTCTTTTCTCTCGACTGTCATTATCCAACGCCATTGATGAGCTAGTAAAAAAAAAAAAACTTTGTAAGCTACTTTTTATCCCATAACCACCGATTAAACCAAGCTGAAAACACTCGTATATCCATAAAACAAAAGCTGGACGAAGGTTTGAGCTAGGAATCAAGAAAGTGGAGTTATACTGTTCGTTATACAGATCATATGAGTAAGTCTCTAAACACATGAATCTACTTATATCTAAGCTTTATGAGCATGTATATAGATGATTAGAGTATTAAAACAACTCCTAATTCAAGTTGAAGATCATGAAGAGAGTGAGGATTCGAGTATATAAATGAGCCTTAGAGATTGTAGTTATGATAGTTGATGGATTAAAATGATGATTAGAAATGAGTGATAACGAATTTGAGTTCTTGAGTTGATTTGAAAATTTGAGTGGTTATATGAGTTCTTGAGCATGCTAAGATGTTAAGTGATGGTTTAGATTGATGATTAGAAGTGATGAAATGAGTTTTGGTATGAGTTTGTTGTTGAGAATTATGTTGTTGTATTCAAGATAGAGATGTTTTTGAGATATATGAGTTTTAAGTACAAATTGGAGAATTTTCGTAGGCCTACTGACCTACTGTGATCGATGGTTTGTCGATGTCTAATAGCTTTGAAAATTTTATAGCAAGTCCCGACATGAGTCTTGAGTACCCTGATAAAATTTTAAGCCATTTCAACATCGTTTGATATTTCTTTAAAATACAAAACCTAAACTGCACATTACTACCAAGAATTTCAGAGAACAGGGGAAAGAGTCTTTCGTTTCAGTAGCTTCCTATGTGATCTAGCTTTCCAATTTTTATGGTATCAACCTTATTGTGTTATCTAGATATCCACCGAAGATGAGCCCAGTTTGACAACGTTTACTATTTTTGAAAAATTGTAACCTTCGGTTGCACAAAACTGCCAGAAATGGTAGATAATGGTAAAAACGTCATATCTCTCAAACCACTTAGAGTTTTCGACTCTACTTTTTTTTTTTAAATGAAACTAGACTCGAAGATCTTTCTTTCGGTATGAGTCTCGAGTCCAGGAGATGTCGGAGTCAGAACAGTTTAAATTTTGAAGTTAAGTCAGTGTAAAAACAGAGCATGTTTTGATGATGTTTGTTTGTGATTTTCTTATGTGCCTTATGTGATTGTGTTACCTATGTGTTTGAATGAGATTAGACGAACCTTATATGAGAAATAAATCGAGACTTAGAGCCATGATTTTCTTGAAACCTATCCTTGAACTTAAGGATGTGAGATGAGTGGAGAGTTTATATAGAGTTGAGTAAAGAGATAGAATATGAGATAGAGTATGAGATAAGGCCTGAGAATTAGTCAATGAGTTCTAATCGAGATTCATTTTATGACATGAACTTTTGATGATGATGATGATCCCTGAAGACACGAGAAGAGCAAGGAAGTAAGTAACTCCACTTTGACGGGAGATTTTGAGTAAGGTCTTCAGGTGGGCAATATTTTGAGTATATGTTTATCATATGAGCTTTCTAAATGATTTGATGATGTTATGAGATTAACAAATGTTTTTGAGATAAATGATGTTTGAGAACTGTTTGACTTGCCAATTTTTGATGTTGAGCTTGTATGTTTACCCTCTACTGATGAGATGAGACGAATTCGGTCCTGTCACAAGCGGGATTTTGTGCACAGAGGTGACTGTGAGCCGTCTTCGGGTCGGCCGGTCACGGTACTTGAGAGGGAGGCCTACTTCTCAGTACCTTAATTATAATGATGAGTTGTAGATGCGGTACATACATGTCGAGTACTTGTCTGCAGACACTTAATTATGATGTTTATGGTTAAAACTGCTTGCACAGGTTCTTTTAAGATATAATTCCTGTGTATTGCTGAATTGTGGCAAGTTCAATTTATAGCTCTATGAGCAGCTTTGTTTTTCGGCGATATGTCCACTGAGTATTTATGTACTCACGCCCTGCATGTATTTCTAAACGTGCAGGATAAGCGGAGGGGGAGTATGGTGCGGTGCTGGTGGAGAATGTTTCGGGTTGACGTTTTCTTTCTCTATCGTATGTCTGTTTTGTCGATAGAGTTTTGATATGAAGTTATGTTAAATAGAGTTTGATGTTTAAGATACTTAATTTCCTTTGAAAATCAAGCAATACACTCACGGTTATATGTCTTCATACATATAATCGATTCGCCTTTTGCTGCGATACTCTGCATATTATTCTTCATTATGAAAAATGAGCTATACCCGTTTTGTTTTTGTTCGTGAAATTCCTGATAATCAAAAAGATATAACGATGTTGACGATTTTACCCTTGGATTCATTTATGATGATTTCCTTAACACCTTTTGATGTGAGTTTCCGGTTGATGTTTGACCTATACATCTTGTCTTTTATTCCTTTAAAATAGTCATATCGATACTCGATCCCCGCTATTACTAGTGTCGGAATCGGGCTGCGACAAAACCACTCAAAAAGAAAATTAGTAGAGAGTGTTCTACTCTAATAAGCTCAATTCTCACTTATATGTGGCTTTTTACTCATTGTTGCTCTTATTTGTCATTCCAAATTTCATCCAACAAAAACACAAATTTTTCAATCTCAAAATCCCAATTCTCAAGTATCAAATCTCAAGTTCATCACATAACTCAACCGGGCAGCATGCTTATCACTAATATTTCAACAACACAAAGCTCAAGACTCACAAAACGACATAAAACAGGCTCAACAGAAAACAAACTCAAAGACGCCCCCCTCACACTTAGATTTTGTTCGCCCTCAAGCAAACAAAATAAAGTATAAGCAAAGGAGTAACAAGACACACAACGGAAAGAGAAAGACAAAGACATAAACGAAACAAGATAAGAGACAAAACATGAAACAAGACAAGATAAGAAAGGAAGTCACCGTGTACGTTGCCGCCTCATCTCCTGTCGAATGGTGGCGCTCAAGTTCGCAATGCTCTCCTGTAGGGCTGCCACGTTCTTTTTTTTTTTATAACTGAAACATAACAAAAATTAAAATTAAGGAAGGGAAACTAAGAAACTGATAGAAAAACTTAACAAAAATAAAGGAAGAGAAATGCAAAACAGGAAAATAAAAGGGAAAGAAAATCGGGTTGCCTCCCGATAAGCGCCATTATTTAAAGTCTTTGGCTAGACTTTATGATGCGATCAGAGTCCCATCTGAGGTGACAATGGAATTTCTTCTACCGTTGTTATGTGTGATGCATCGCAGTACGGCTCCAACTTGTGATAGTTGACTACAAACGTCTTTGCCGTAGCCAAACTCTTAATCTCCACTGGTCCGCCTGGCCAAACAGACTGTATCTCAAAAGGACCTATCCATTGCCTTCCAAGCATGAATCGAACCTTTTCACCGACTTCAAATGTTCTCCAAAATCGATGCTTGTGATAAGCTATCGCTATTAGATCTGCATACCCCATGTTGGTATTATAGGCTTCTAAACGGAGCTCCTCCTCACACTTATCTTTTAAGTTGGGTGGTTCCACATTAAAATGCAGAGTTCTATAACGTGGCTTCCGTCTGGGCAAACGAACCGTATGTCCAGAACCTGTGAATTTTGGGCCATCATGAAGAATTTTATCCTGTTTGGGCAAACAGAACATATTTCTAGAATCTGCCAATTTCGGGTGGGCATGAAGAGACTTGGTAGACTCTTTGACTTCTTCATTGTTCATCCCACGAGCATCAAGACCAGTTGCTCTTTTGATCACGGTCGGTTCCAACTTGTCCTGCACAGATTTAGTCTCAAGATGTTCTTGGACAGAAGGGTCAGTAATGTTAGTGGCACAAACAGTTTTAACAACAAGAGGATTTTTCATGGTATCATCAATATTGAAAGTGAACTTCTCTCCATGATAATCCAAACAAATAGTACCACTATAAACATCAATGAGTGTCCTAGTGGTCCTTAAGAAAGGACGGCCTAACAGAACACCAGCTGACTCTTTCGATTGCATACCACTCATCTTCACCACGTAAAAGTCAGCAGGATAAACAAAATCATGCACCTTTACAAGAACATTCTCTAGAAGACCCTCAGGATGAACATATGACCCATCAGCCAATTGAATCACCACTTTAGTATGCACCAACTTCACACCAATTAGGCTATTTTAAACAGCTAAAGGCATGACATTAATAGAAGCTCCTAGATCACACATGGCATGCTCAATCTTGGTGTCACCCATGAAACATGGCAGAGAAAACATACCTGGATCCTTGCATTTGGGCGGCAACTCTTTTCGTATCAATGCTGACACATTCTCGCCCATCACAATTTTTCCAGATTTCTTAGACTTTCCAGAGATGAAGTCCTTCAAAAACTTGCTCAGTTGAGGGAGTTTGAGTGCTTGGAGAAATGGAAGATTAATCTCCAACTTCTCGAATATCTTCATGAAGTCATTGATCTCTTCCTCAGGCTTCTTCCTTGCTAACCTTCTTGGGAAAGGTACTGGCACAAACTTAGGATCGCGGAGGCTCAGTATTGGTTCCTCCTTAGTCGAATCATCTTCAACACTTTCTCGTTCTGCGTTCCTTCATTTCTGCACAGCTTCGGACTCACTGTCCTGTTTGGGCAAACGAGACGTATTTCCAGATTGACCTCCAGTGAGCACTAGTTCTTCAGAATCGTTCTGTTTGGGCAAACAGTTGCTCTCGCCAGATTCGCCTTCTCGAGCTTTTTCCACTTTCTTGATTGGTGGTTCATCCAATTCTTTGCCACTTCTCAAGGTGATCAAGTTCACACTTTCCTGAGGATTCACTTGGACTTGCGATGGCAATTTGCCTTGATGGCCCTTGAGTTGATTCACGGAAGTTGCGAGTTGAGACACTTGACGAGCCAACCCCTCAATTTGCACCTTCTGCTTGGCTTGAGATTGTTGAAGCTGTTGCACATTATTTTGCAGAAATTGTTGGTTGCCGATCAAATCCGTCATCATCTCCTCAAGTGACTTGCCTTGCTTCTCGGGAGGATGTTGCTGAGCTTGTGGAGCTTGATACCCCGTCCTTTGATGTGGAGGGCGGTAGTTTTGTTGCTGTGGCTGCTGCATCGTTGGTGGCTGCTTCGGCTCGGGATCTCTCCATCGAAAATTGGGATGGTTTCTCCATGGCGCATTGTGATTGTTTGAGTACTGGTCCCGTTTGGGCAAATGGGGCAGTGACGCGTCGCAGCTGTAAAAATTGTGGGGAGAATTCGCGTGGGCTTGATATTCTCCCTCATCTCCTATGCATTGCAGGCTGGTGTGGCTTGGATTACCACATGCTCCACATGGCTTTTCTGGTAGTTGTCCAGCCATTGCGACTTTCTCCACCATAGTGCTCAACATTCTCTCCAATTTCCCCATTCTTGCTTCGAACTTCTCCTCAAAATCTGATGAACTAGCTTGAGCAGCTTTCTTGAGCAGTTGGATGCGCGGCTCCTCATACTCCCTCGTATCTTCCACCAAGCGTTGAATTAATCTTTTGGCTTCACTCACCGTGTTTTGGGAAAATCCCCCTCCACTTGCTGAGTTCACCAAATTCTTAGTGTCAACGGTCATCCCTTGGTAGAAATACTGCAACAAGTCACCCTCAGAAAACTTGTGGTTTGGGCAACTATCCACCAATCTCCTAAATCTGGTCCAGTAAGCACTTAAGGACTCATCATACTCCTGCTTTGCACCACTGATTTCCTTCTTAAGCGCATTCGTTTTGGTGGGAGGGAAAAAGTGCTCCAGGAATAGCCTTTTCATCTCCGCCCATGTAGTGATAGAATAAAGTGGGAGACTCGCAAACCACGAGTTCGCCTCTGCTGTCATGGTGAAGGGAAAAGCAGCTAATCTGAAGTGTTCCTCCGTTACATCAGTAGGGCGCTTCTGTACCTTGCAAATCTTGATGAATTCACTTAGGAAATTATATGGATCTTCTCCCTTCTTCCCGTAGTACTTAGGAAGAACATTAAGCAATCCAAGCTTAATCTCTATAGCAGTAGCAGCCGCCGGCATCCGGATCGGAGTTGGGGGGTCATCAACTTCGTGGCTGGAGAGATCGCACAGTCTCGGATCGTCAGCCATGTCACTCTCAGTACTTGCAATCGAAATCGAGTCGGTTTCTTCTTCAAAGTTTGATTCTGTCTCTGAGTCGTGGTCTGTTTGGGCAAACAGAACCTCGTCAGCAGCTACAGCACCAGGCTTCTCCTCGACAAACTGCTCCGTTCGATCCGATAGGTCGGACTGTGAACCCAGCAGATCCAGTAGCTTCCTCGCCTTCGCCTCCTTCCTTAGCTTCTTCGCGGTCTTCTCAATTTTAATATCGTAGAGGAGGTTCGGCTTGGACGATCTGCTCATAAACAAAGAAAATAATAATAATAAAAAAATAGACAAAGGGAAAAGAATTAATTAACACCGCTCCCCGGCAACGGCGCCAATTTGGTGGACGTCGTATACCACCAAATAATTCCTGCAGAATTATCAAAACAAATTAGTATGATGATAAGCAGGGTTGATCCCACAGAGAGCAGGTAAAATCATTCAATTCCCTAAAATCTATAATTTTTGGTGTAGCCACCACGCCTTAAATTTGAGAAGAAAATATTAATTAAACTAAGAAAATAAAATTAATCAAATAAAAGACTCTAGAAAAATATCAATAGAAAGGTAATTCGGCTCGAATAAATCCACCCTAATTCAAAGCTCTGATCATCGACGCAATAATTAATTAATCCCTAGCAACCAACCAGTTATAGGATACCGTGAAACGCAACGGACGTACCCCAATTCCTACTTACTGTGTCGATAAACAGCTGGAGACGCCAGACCTGCTTATTTCCCTTATTAAAATATAACCTAGCTGGAGACGCCAGACCTACATTTAATATTCTAATAGCATTAAGAGGAAGGAACCCAGTTTATATCAATTATCCTAGATACGCTAGTAATAATTAATATACCAATTAATTCCTACTACGAACATGGTAGTTGTATCACTAATTAGTCCAATTCCAACAATTACGGATTGGCAGGAACTAATTGACTATAATCCAATTAAACCTAAGTTGGCCAGACTTAAATAAAATCGGAATTATCTTTAGACCCTAGAAATTAATCGGAATCAATAGGAATCAATTTTAAACCAATTAGGTCTCACAGATCATTAAATTAGAGTTTCATTATTCTCGCCGAATTAAAGGTTTAGCTACTCATAATTGAAATAAAAACAATCAAAGAAATAAAAGCAAGCATAAAACAATAAAAACAAATTAAATTGCAATTGAAATAAATAAGAGATCACCACTTGAAATTCAAAGGAAATTAAACCGTCTGCCTTGATTCTCCACAACCAGCCCCAAAGTCGAACCAAAAACAAGAATTAAAGCTAAAGAAACAAAAGAGATCAATTGCTAAAACGTAGGAACCTAAATTGCATGAAAGTAATAGATTGCATGAGAAATTAAAAGTCAACTCCTAAACTAAGAAATCAAAAGTTGCGGCTCTCTCCTAAAAACCAAGAAACTAATACCTAGTGCTTAAGTTAAAAAAATATAAAACAACTAATCCTAATATATCCCTTCATAGTTGGCGGCTAGGTATTAAAATTTAGGGAATCAATCCCACAATGTCGCCTTAATCCAAAAACATGGGCTGCGGCCCCTTTTCCTATCTTAAGCCCAAATTAAATTAAAACAAGAGTTTTGAGCTTAATAAAAATTATAACAATTGTTTCCGAGCCCAATCTCCAAAATCCTCCAAAATTCACGCCATCTTCATCAAAAAACTCGACTTTCACCGACTTCTTCCACCCACGAGCATCCATCTTCAATCCATCTAATTCCTGCGCCATATGTCAACAACTTGGGTAATATCAAGGAAAAATCAACGACAAAATGACACGAAAATAGATAACTAAATCACACACATCAATTCTTCCTTTGCGAGCACTCTCCTTCACCGTAGGAAATCGTTTCCCACAGACGGCGCCACTTGTTTTCATAGTGGATTCAACACCAAAGAAATCACAATTGCTTCAACAAAGCAATGAACACAACAGTTCACCAACTCACAATCTCACTCAATTAGTTTGTGTAGTGTTTGACAGAATTGAATGAACTGTAAAACAAGAAAGTAAAGGAGACACAAGGATTACGTGGTTCGATCTTTTCAGATCTACATCCACGGCTGCAAAGTAAGGAAAAATCCACTATGAAAACAGGAGACAAGAACAAGTTACAACACTCAGCAACAAGAGCAGGAAACGCAGCTATCAAGCTAACTTCAAGCTACTGCACCTCAAATCCTATCTCTCTATTCAGCTGAAAACTAACTAAACTTATTCACTGCTATATGATGAATATGTATACAAGATTTGAGATGAAAAGGATAACAGATGCAGCTGCTAGAAGGATGAGAAGTTGGCTTGCTGCAGTCTCTTAACCGAAAATCTGTTACAACAGATTTTAGGTTTAAAGCCTTGTTTGCAACTAACTCCTCCAACTATTGCTATTTCCTTTCCAGTCCCTCTTCTATGTAGTCACCAAATAACAAGAATAGACAACTAAGCCTCTGAAATGGTCATCACTTCACCGAAATAGACAAGCATATATACAGACTATTGTTAGATAAAATTTAAAGAGGTAATATATGGAATTGACCACTTTCCTATTGTAAATTTTAAAATTAGTCTATCAAATAATTTTTTAAAAAATTGGTCAATTTTTGTGCAAAAATACAAAATTACCCCTAACATAAAAAATAAAAATTGGCCACTCTCCTCTTTCTTTTTCTCACATATATCTCTTTGTTTCTCACGTGACTGTGCCTCGCATCCTCTCTCTCTCTCTCTCTTTCTCTCTCTCCCTCACATAAGGTAGTGCATGTCGATTTTCAAATTTGTTCAATTGGAATCCACCTCTTACTTTTATTTTATACTATATCATTAATATAATGACTCGTTGGTTAAGTATTATTATTTTTAATAATAATATTTATTATATTATATTGCTATAATATCAAATAGGAAATTATTTTTCTATAATTTCATTATAGTCTATAATTAAATTAATATTAAAGAAATGAAATGATTGAATATTTTTGGTAGCATCTCCTATTCGCAAGGGATGGGGCGTTACAATTAACAAATTATCTTAGTTTTGCTTTCACTTTCGTTGTTGCTATGTAGCGAATTCGCACATGGAAAATTGCAGAATTGATTCTGTAATAAACACTCACACTTACAGTGGCGTGGGTTACGTTGATTGAAATAATTTCTTCTGCATTCGAATTCACAACCAACTCTATTAATTGCTAGTTGTGAATTCAAATTTTAAAATTTAAATTCACAACTAGAAATAGTGGTAGTCGTGAATTTGAATTTTAAGACTTGAATTCACGACTATAAATAACTAGCATTTGCACTCGTGCAACGCACGAAAAATATTTTTATATTTTATTATATATAAAATTGATATTAATTTGATTATTATATAAAAAAATCTAAATATAATCAAAAATAATTTAAGATAAATATATTTTAGTTTAATATAAAAATAATAAACAATAATTCATATTAATAAAAATTGATATTGTAAAAAAAGAAAACAATATAAGTTAAAAGATAATTGAAAAAAATAGATTTATTAAAAAAAAGTGGAGAGAGGAGAGTGAATTTTCTTAAGTTTTAATCTTTAAATAAATATAATTTTTATATTTTAAATCCAATATTTACATAAAAATAACATATAATCAAATTAAAGCTTTTGTCATGATCTTTAATTTGACATGCATATCAAATATTTTATAATTAGTCAAATTTCACAATTTTAAAAAAGAAATAAAATAGAAAAATAAGAAGTTAAAGGAAAAAAGAAAAAAAAAAGATGTATAGCTTATAAATAAACCTTCAATTTTATTCTAACTACAAAATTGCCACTCAATTTTGAAATTGATTTGAAATCAATTTGAAATTGAAAACTCTACTTTTAATATAGTATAGATGTTAGTCGTGAATTTGAGTTTGAAACCTTGATTCATGACAAACAATATTTCTAGTTGTTAATTCAAGCTTTAAAACTTTAATTCATGACTAACAATATTCCTAATTGTGAATTCAAACTTTAAAACTCGAATTCAATTGTGAATTCGAGTTTTAAAACTTGAATTCACAACTTAAATTAGAGCTAGTTATAAATTCGAGTTTTAAAGCTAGAATTCACAACTAAAAATAGTATTGGTTGTGAATTCATGGATAATTTTAAATTTTTTATGTGACGGGTAAAATGGTAAGTGTGACCAATTTTTAATTTTTTTTATCTTAACGGATAATTTTTATTTTTACTATTCCAAAGTGGCTATTTTCAAAATCCGCTCAAATTAATACACAATTTTAAGTATATATAATTATTAATAAAAAATTAAAAATTATATCAAAATTCATATATATTTTTTTTTTCTCTCAAGATCCTTACATTAGTATATTTTAATTAAGATATCTAATTAAATTAGATTGACTAAAAGTCATTCACGCAGATAGTACAAACAACCAATAAATTTTGCGACATATATGAGTGAAGAAACCTATAGGCTATATTAATACTAATATATAATCCTCGCTTACTTATAATTAATTAAGGTGTCCTCAATTTAAGAAAAAGTGTAGATTAAAGTGGAGAAACACACATATATTACGATTCAATGTAATCGTAGACCAAAGTTAAAAAAGTATCGACATGCACAACATTAGCATTACACCCGTGCAATGCAAGGGAAAATATTTTTAATTTTTATATTTATGTAAAATTAATACTAATTCAATTATTATACTTGTATATATAATAAAAAATTAATTTTAATTGAAGGTGTCAAAAGACAGAACAATTTAGTTTACTGATACTAAACAACAACCACTTGGCTTGACTGGTGTCAAGAAACCATCTGTTTAGTTTCTTGGTACTAAACAACCACTCAAACATACTTTTCTCTTGTTCGAAAAAAGGTTTGGACACTTCCAACTAAGACTACTGAGAACATGCTTTCAAGTAATCTATACTAGGCTAATGATATAACATGAGGTGCCTAGTCTATTAAGAGAGTTTTGATAATCAGCTAGACTGATTTTACAACGATAATTTACTCTCTTCTTTGATTCGAAAATTATCTATCTATGGAAGATATTGGCTCTCTAATTTGACAGAGCTTCAGCGTATGTATTTGAATCGGTCCTCCCCAGATTAAAGGTTTTCCTCGAGCTCTATTTATAGCGAAGTCTTGAATAGATCCGTTGGAGAGATGGTCTTCAGGATTTCTGCCGTTGTGGGACATTCTGTGCTTTGGGCTGAGGCTTCAATCTGTTTTGCTCCTAATTGGTTAAGAGCTTGAGTCCACTTTGTCCTAGGAGCATGGTGTGTCAGTACTTTGGCACCAAAAATGAAAGTTGGCATACTGGAAATGACGATCTTCAAATCTGATGCATTTAATGCCGTTGTAGAAGCATTTAATGCGGATCTCTGAGCTTCAGTCTGAAGAAGAAAGTTGACTGATAAAGCTTCAATAATCAGTCGTGCTTTTATCTTTTACTTGATCAGTCGTTAACTTCAGTAAGGTTGTCCTTTGTATCTCCAGTATCTTTCCTCGGTTGATGAGTCTTCAGTCGAGCTTTGATCTTCAAAGTCTTTAGTCTTCAGTTTCTTCTGTCTATGTCATCGAGAAACTACAGCTATCAGTTACCTTCATTCTAGTCAAAAGATTGAACTATAACAGTTGAGTTCAAGTAAGAGGAGAAAATAAATCTAAGAGTTTTGGGATCATCAAAACTGGAATCGGATATTTCTTCTAGTTTCCAACAATGTGGGTTGTAAACTCCAAGTAAAGCACACATAAATATCAATGAGCTTTACGAAATCAATGCCATTAAACACATATTTATACATCATCAATAAAACTCCAAACGTTTTAGCAGAATCTAGGTTGTAAACTCCAAGTCAAGCATCACTAAAATTCAGCCACACAAGCAAAACTCCATATATTTTTCTTATTGCCACTATAAAATAGAGTATTGAAATCGAAGAAACAACAGAGAAAAATCCAGCACATGCGTGATTACCTAGCTAATACGAAACAGAGAAAGAGCAGATCAACAAATCGTCGGCATCGGCGTCTGTAAATTGAGTGGCTTACGAAGGATCTATGGTAGACAGTGTAGATTAATATTGTGCAAATTCAAAAATTTATATGAAAAATCAAGGTGTAGAGCTATATGGGAAGGATGAAATCCGGAGATTTGCCTTTCCAAATCTATCACTCCCAATTACTTACCTTGATTCATGAATATGTAGTTGTGGGGAAGAGACATTTGCAGCCATGGATGAAGGACCTCCCAAATTTGTACCATCGAAATTGAGAGAGAGAGAGAGAGAGAGAGAGAGACTGAATCTCTCAATTTAAGCGCCGATTATTTGAGATTAGGTTCAAGATTGATTGAATAATAGAGAAATCTGAGAAAAGAAACAGCTAATTGATTAATATTGTGAGAGAAATCATCGATGGGTTGAAGATCATAACAGAAAGCTTAGTATTTTATGAAGATTAACGGCTGAAGATTATATGTTGATTGAATGAATTTTTGAGAAGATGATATAATACAAGTGAGTAAGTAACCCGGCTGATCTGTAAATCATAATTAATTATTAAATCTATTTTAAATAAATAAATAGATAATTAAACGGTAGATTACTAATGGATTAGGAAATGAGGTTAATTGCCGTTAATTCCATATACTTTTTCAGTTTTCGGTTTTTTCCCATAACAAAAAAAATAATTTAAAATCCATGAATTGGAAAATCGATAGTAAATTTTCCCCGCGTCCGATTTTCGGCCATCGGCGAAATGAGTCGGATCCTATGTGGCATGAGTTAGATTCTATGTGGCGTAATTGAATTATAAAATCAGTCAATCCAAATCCATGTCATCTTCCAGATTCTGTGCAATATTTCTTCAAAATCATACCCACAAAAGCCATGTCACTCTTTAAACTTAACACCTGGATTGAATTGCGCCACATAGGATCTGACTCATTTCGCCGATGGCCGAAAATTGGACGCAGGGGAAATTTCCTATCGATTTTTCAATTAATGGATTTTAAATCAGATTTTTTTTTGTCATGGGAAAAAACCGAAAAATGAAAAAGTATGTGGATTTAGCAGCAATTACCTAAGAAATAATATGTAGCGCTTAGTAGATTTCAAAGATAACAAAATGGAGTGATTTGAGAGCGCCACGTAGAACAGAGAATGGTCGTGGGCTCTCAAAAATGCAATTTATTTAATAATAGATAGATTACCTACACACTTAAAACGCTAATCTGCAACTCCTTAATTCTCGTGTCGAAAACAAATGCATCAAGATTCGTGGGACGGAAGGAGTATTAAACAAGTAATATGAATAGTTGGATACTATAAACAATGTATTATATTTTTTCCTTATATTTCTTATTTATATACACATATATATAGATATATAAAATATAAAATATATACCTGGATCTGCCAGTGGTCTTGACTATGTTTGATTTTTTCAAAGACCATGATATAGTGTTGTAGAAAAAGCCCAAATTTATACTCCCTCCGTCTATGAAATAAACTCCCAGTTGGGGTTCGGCACGGAGACTAAGAAAGCTGAAAAATGTGTTGTGAGTGAGATAAAATGGTAGTTGACCAAAAGTGATAAAAGTGTTGTGGGTGGGCCCATAAGTGATAAAAAGTAGTAGTAAATATAGAATATAAAAGTGATAAATGTAATGTTGTTTGGGCCTATGAATGATAAATGTAAGTAAATATATAATATAAAAGTGATAAAAGTGTTGTAGGGGTGGGCCCATGAATGGTAAAGGATAATAAATGTTGGAAATAAGGGAGGGTATAATTATCCAAAAAGCATAATAGGAGTTTATTTCATGGACAAATATTTAAGGGCAAATAGGAGTTTATTTCGTGGACGGATGGAGTATATAGTAGTAACATAAAAATAAGGAATATTGACCTCTATATATACAAATTTGGTGTTTCATGAAACCAACACCTAAACTACGAAGTGAAAAGCGTAAACTATACCTAGTAAAGTTGATCGGAAAGAGTGAAATGAAGCGATCGAAAAACAGGAGCTCAAAGGAAAACTAGCTGTTGTATTTGAAAGTATGAGATAGCGTAAATACAATGCACGAGTGCGAGATCTATTTATAGAGTACAGGGAAGGGTAAATGGTAAAATTGGTGTAAGCGCATGCATTTGGCGTGGTCGAAGGGTATATCAGGAATTTCATCTTCACGCGGGAAGTCTTCCGCGTTTCTGGCGATCCCTCTGATGGAGGTGATCTCTCTGGCGTGGATGACTTCTCTGGCGTGGAGGACTTCTCTGGCGTGGATGACTTCTCTGACGATGATGATTTCTCTGTCGAAGACGACTTCTCTGACGAGGGTGACTTCTCTGGCAAGAGCCATTCCTCTGGTGGATGAGTTGTCTCTGATGGATGAAATCCCTCTGGTAAGAATGATTCTTCTGACCAGTATGATTCCTCTGGTGAGGATGATTCCTCTGATTTGTATCATTTCTCTACTCTGCACATATTACTCCTCATCAACCACTCCCCCCTCTGGTCTGGTTGAACCGGGTATTCTTCGTGTTCAACCATTGAAGTATTGTCAAAGCTGGTGCTATGATGTTTTCCCTGATCCCTGCAAATCCTGAAAACACGAGAATCTTAATACTATAAGAAAGCAAGGATAAACCCTATAAATTATTCTCCCGTGTTTTTGTTACTCCCACCCCCTGGTCTGGCTAGTTCACTCTGGATTAGTGCAACTAGTCAGAGGACTCGCCCGCGTGGATGACGTCACCCGCATTAAATGCCTGTCTGAGCTACAGTGTTTTTCCCGTACCCCGAGGTTATCTTTTAACCTTTGCGTCTTTTCGCCTCTCCGTAGGGATTTTCAGCCGTCGATTTGTTTCCGTATGCCACGTGTCGCTCATCCCGCACGTTGGTAGTTGCCCGCGTACATTTTTACTTAGTCGATTCGAACTTTCGTTTTTCACTATTCTTCTTCTCCAAGTTTTTCGAACTCCTTTATCTGCGTTTTCCGGCGATTCTCTCCCTGTTCCAGCGTATTTCCCGCGATCCCTCCGCTCCGGTTCTTACCGTCAATTTTTTTCTGCCCTAGGTAATTCGCGTATCCTTTTTTTCCCATTATTTGTGATCAGTGTAAGTAGTTTTGAGGTTTGTTGGTGCTCTGATTGAGCGTGTTAGAAACCCTAGGTTTTGTGTATTCTGACGATGGCCTCCACTTCTGTCCCCCAACCCTCGCGGTCGCCCTTTCCCCGAGATTCTTCATCCTCTTCTCCCCAGCCCTAGGATCCTGAAAACCTTTCCTCTCCCTCTGCTTCTCATGACTCTCAAACTGTCCCCAGTTCTTCTCAGCCTAAGAAAAGGAGTAAGAAGACCCCCCAACCCCCAAAGCGTGTTCCTGAATCCCTCCTTGGCGTCGCGGCGGTTAATAAATTGGAGAGCAAGTGTCGACACCCCGAAGGTTTAAAATTCGAGGCCTTCTCTAAAGGTTCAACACCTCCCGAGAGCCTTCGCCACCCCAGGGTAATAGTCATCTGGCAAGCCCAAATAGACGCTGGCCTAAGGCTCCCTCCTCCTACCCTTTTGGTTGATGTCTGCAACCATTTTCGTATTCCTTTTTTTCAAGTTGCTCCCTCTGCCATCCGAAGACTATACGCCTTCCATATCCTTTGCCGAGCCCACGGTGTTAAGGACACCGCCAAACTGTTCTGTCAGACCCAATCTCTTCGTATGCAGGGCAATCCCTTGTATAGCTTTGCGGGTCTTCGAAGATATCCTACTACCTTTCTTTCCTCTTTAAATTCTTTTGATAAGGGCTTTTTGAGCTATTATTGTTATGTGCGCACCCTTTTCGGCACCTGGCGCGATTATCATGTTCGGGAACTAGAATGGCATAATCATCGGAATACCTATAGACCAGCGTCCCTAGAAGCCCCCTCGATCTCTGACTTGGGGGTCATAGCCCGTCTGAATGCTATGAACAAAGCCCAGC
Organism: Salvia miltiorrhiza; assembly: GCF_028751815.1. NCBI lineage: Eukaryota > Viridiplantae > Streptophyta > Magnoliopsida > Lamiales > Lamiaceae > Salvia > Salvia miltiorrhiza. The sequence goes on from NC_080388.1 coordinate 10,315,382, forward strand.
CCTTAGACTGTAAATACCTTGCTGAGAACAATTCGGCTCTGGCATACAATGGCCTGTTTCCCCTATATCCCAAGAAATCAATAGGTAAAGAATATGAATTAGAAAATACATTAACTTTTGTTACCCTGATTTTAAAGATGTGGAATTTTTATTTACAGACATGTCTTGGAGAAAGAAATGCGGGGACAATTTGCCTATCGTTGCTTCTCCTGTTCCCAGTGGGGAGCATGGCTCGGGGGATTCTGCTTCTCGAACCGCTCCCTCAGAACAACCAGCTGGGGCCGAGCTGGTCATCATTCCCCCTGTGATAGAGGTCCCAGAGGGAAATATGGGAGTCTCCCGCACGTTTGATGCCGAGGAGGTTGATGCGGGTGGCCTTGTTCACAGGCGTGGGCGCCCCAGTACTGGTGATACGTCTGGTGCCGGCGAAGAAGATGTCCAGATTGTGGACATTACCGATGAAATTCCCTCGCCTGATTCGGTCCCGGGCGTCACCCTCACCGAGCTTTCAAAGAAGAGGAAGATGGGTTCTCTGATTTCCGTAGGTGAAAAGGAGAAGCAAGAGAGCCTGAAGAAGTCCGGCAAGTCTCAGGAACCATCGAAGAAGTCTGCTGGTGGTTCGAAGGTCCTCTCGTCTGCAGTGGAAAAGGGCAAGGGGCCAGCGAAGAAGTCTGATGGTGGTTCTAAGGTTCCATCTTCTGCCGGGGGAAAGGGCAAGGGCAAAGCTGTGGTGCCCCCTGCTGATGAACCAGAGGATGTTGTTCCTGGGCCGATTTCGAGTTTGTCGGGACAGGGGTTGATTGATGCCTTGATAGCTCGTGTCCACTCAAAGGACCAGGAGAAAGTAGAAAAGCTGACCCGGGGGGCTTTAGCTACTCAGCTGTGCCAGTTGGCTCTTCAGGTACCCTGCTCCTTACACTTTTGTTATAGAAAAAACGAAGTTACTAACCTCTTTATTGTTCTGTCGGAACCCGTTTTGTTTTCTTGCAGGTGGAGGCTCGGATGTGGGGGGCTGTTAAGTGCATCCATGACTACGACATGTCAGAAAAAGAGAGGGAGAAGGAACAGGCGGATATCGCTAAGCGTGATGACGACGTGGCCGGGGTGGTGGCGCGTTTGAGTAAGGCTGAAGCGGAGATTGCTGAGCTGAAGGCTCAGTTGTCCCAAGCAGAGGTGGAGAAGTCCTCCCTGGTTTCTAAACTAACAAGGACGACCAAAGAAAGCCATGAAAACCTGGCCAGGTTCAAGGCGGGATATGAAGAAGCCTACAAGGAGACCCGGCGTGGTTGGAAAAAGATGCTCGTGGAGGCTCAGAACCGTGCCTATGTCTTGGGAGCGCGAGATCAACGCCTGGAGTATTTCTTGTCTCCGCAGGGTCAACACTTTCTGGGGTTGATGCTGGAGGGCACCTTGGCGGCCTTCAAGCAGACTCAAGAGTACCTGGAGGACTTCGGACCCCTTTTTGCCTATGTGATACAGCAGTCCGCCTCCAAGGCGTTAGAGATGGCGGGGGCGACCTCGGAACAGCTCGCTACCCTGGATCTGCATGCTTTGATGGAGAACCTCAATGATGAGGAAATAAATAAGCTGATGGGGATCCCTGCGAATTCTCCGGGGAAACCAGAATGGTGGTATCCAGTGCTGGAGAGGGCCATTCCCTATTTCGCCTTTGGGGTTGGGTCTGCTTCATTGCCCTCCGCTCCAATGTATACGCCTGCTTTCTCTGCTTCCCTGGCGGGCTTTGTGAACCGGCTGCGGGATCCCACTAACAAAAGCACCCGAAGATTTTCTCAGTACGGCGTGGTGCCTCCTTTGCCCTCTGATTTGGCGACCTCTGTTTCTGAAGATTCCGCTTCCTCCTCTTCTGCAATGGATCAGCTTTTTACCCTGTATCGAGATGAGAAAACGTTTGTACAAGAAGCTGTGAAACTGCTGGACTTGGGAGTCCGTCTCCCCGAGGTGAAGGAAGCTGGCATGCTGCCAGTGTTTACAGAGGGAACCTCTGCTAGCCAGATCCCTGCCAGTGATGTTCCTCCTCTGGTTTCCTCTGCCTCTGCTCCTGCTTCCTCTACTCCCGCTGAAGATTCTTCTGCTCCTCCCTCTTGATGTCCCCTATCTCTTCCCTGCCTTAAAGGAAATTTTTGTAACTCTTTATACAAACTCAATACTTACCTCTTAGTTTCTGGTGTGTAGTTCTGCCCTTTTGGTATGCTTATATGAAATTTCTTTCCCGCTTATGTCGCTTTTTTCCCTTTGTTCTTTGTGTTGTTTTTTGTTGCTTGTTCATGCTGAGTTTATATTCCTGCATCTCCTCTGCTGGTTTGATTTGATTTTGATGACTCTTCTAGCGAGGGTTCTGATGACTCCTCTGGCGAGGATTCTGATGACTCCTCTGTCGAGGGTTCTGATGACTCCTCTGGCGAGGATTCTGATGACTCCTCTAGCGAGGATTCTGATGACTCCTCTGGCGAGGATCTTGATGACTCCTCTGGCGAGGATTTTGATGACTCCTCTGGCGAGGATCTTGATGACTCCTCTGGCGAGGACTTGGTTGACTTCTCTGCCAGAGATTTCGCCGCCTCCTCTTACGAGGATTTGGTTGACTTCTCGGCCAGAGATTTCGCCGCCTCCTCTTACGAGGATTTGGTTGATTTCTCTGCCAGAGATTTCGTGATTACTTTTCATCCAAGCGCTCCTTTGCTGTTTCCCATCCAAGCACTCCTTTGCTGCTTCCCATCCAAGCTTGAGCACTCTGCGCGGAGCATGGAAGACCCGGGGGGTGCAACCAACTTTTGCGGCTTACGATTAAATAGTAACCCTCTGCGCGGAGCATGGAGGACCCGGGGGGTGCAACCAACTTTCGCGGCTTACGATTAAATAGTAACCCTCTGCGCGGAGCATGGACGGCCCGGATGGCACAACCAACTTTCGTGGCTTACGATTAAATAGTAACCCTCTGCGCGGAGCATGGAAGGCCCGGATGGCACAAACAACTTTCGCGGCTTACGATTAAATAGTAACCCTCTGCGCGGAACATGGAAGGCCCGGATGGCACAACCAACTTTCGCGGCTTACGATTAAATAGTAACCCTCTGCGCGGAGCATGGAAGGCCCAGATGGCACAACCAACTTTCGCGGCTTACGATTAAATAGTAACCCTCTGCGCGGAGCATGGAAGGCCCGGATGGCACGACCAACTTTCGCGGCTTACGATTAAGTAGTAACCCCCTGCACGGAGCATGGAAAACCCGGGGGGTGCGACCAATTTCCGTGGCTTACGGTTAAGTGCAACCTCTGCACGGAGCATGGAGGACCCGGGGGGGTGCAACCAACTTTCGTGGCTTACGATTATGTGCAACCTCTGCGCGGAGCATGGAAGGCCCGGATGGCACGACCAACTTTCGCGGCTTACGATTAAGTAGTAACCCCCTGCACGGAGCATGGAAAACCCGGGGGGTGCGACCAACTTCCGTGGCTTACGGTTAAGTGCAACCTCTGCACGGAGCATGGAGGACCCGGGGGGTGCAACCAACTTTCGTGGCTTACGATTATGTACAACCTCTGCGCGGAGCATGGAAGGCCCGGATGGCACGACCAACTTTCGCGGCTTACGATTAAGTAGTAACCCCCTGCACGGAGCATGGAAAACCCGGGGGGTGCGACCAACTTCCGTGGCTTACGGTTAAGTGCAACCTCTGCACGGAGCATGGAGGACCCGGGGGGTGCAACCAACTTTCGTGGCTTACGATTATGTGCAACCTCTGCGCGGAGCATGGAACGCCCGGATGGCACGACCAACTTTCCCGGCTTATGATTAAGTAGTAACCCCCTGCACGAAGCATGGAAAACCCGGGGGGTGCGACCAACTTCCGTGGCTTACGGTTAAGTGCAACCTCTGCGCGGAGCATGGACGGCCCGGATGGCACAACCAACTTTCGTGGCTTACGATTAAATAGTAACCCTCTGCGCGGAGCATGGAAGGCCCGGATGGCACAACCAACTTTCGCGGCTTACGATTAAATAGTAACCCTCTGCGCGGAGCATGGAAGGCCCGGATGGCACAACCAACTTTCGCGGCTTACGATTAAATAGTAACCCTTTGCGCGGAGCATGGAAGGCCCTGATGGCACAACCAACTTTCGCGGCTTACGATTAAATAGTAACCCTCTGCGCGGAGCATGGAAGGCCCGGATGGCACGACCAACTTTCGCGACTTACGATTAAGTAGTAACCCCCTGCACGGAGCATGGAAAACCCGGGGGGTGCGACCAATTTCCGTGGCTTACGGTTAAGTGCAACCTCTGCACGGAGCATGGAGGACCCGGGGGGGTGCAACCAACTTTCGTGGCTTACGATTATGTGCAACCTCTGCGCGGAGCATGGAAGGCCCGGATGGAACGACCAACTTTCGCGGCTTACGATTAAGTAGTAACCCCCTGCACGGAGCATGGAAAACCCGGGGGGTGCGACCAACTTCCGTGGCTTACGGTTAAGTGCAACCTCTGCACGGAGCATGGAGGACCCGGGGGGGTGCAACCAACTTTCGTGGCTTACGATTATGTGCAACCTCTGCACGGAGCATGGAAGGCCCGGATGGCACGACCAACTTTCGCGGCTTACGATTAAGTAGTAACCCCCTGCACGGAGCATGGAAAACCCGGGGGGTGCGACCAACTTCCGTGGCTTACGATTAAGTGCAACCTCTGCACGGAGCATGGAGGACCCGGGGGGGTGCAACCAACTTTCGTGGCTTACGATTATGTGCAACCTCTGCGCGGAGCATGGAAGGCCCGGATGGCACGACCAACTTTCGCGGCTTACGATTAAGTGGTAACCCTCCCTCTGCGCTGCTGGAGCGTGATTCCTCTGCTCTGCTGGAGCGTGATTCCTCTGCTCTGCTGGAGCGTGATTCCTCTGTTTTCCTTGAGAAGAAATTTTAGAATTTAAAAATTGGGACCTACGGGTATACACCCTACTCCCCCCTCTGGTGACATGTGCAATACTCTGTTATGAACATGTTGGCCCAATTACTTCTTATTCCATCTCCGGCCCATAAACTCACGTGGGCCCATTATCTTTTAGCCCTTCCCTTAAGCCCAACACTGCCTCTATATATACCCTCCACACTTCATGACCTAGCTTAGAATCCTTCATCTTTTTTCCGCCGCCTCAAATTACTTTCTTCTTCAAACCCTAGATCTCCCGTCCTTTTGGCTTAAGCTGCCTTCTTATCCTGGTCGTAACGCCCTCAGTAGGGGGAGCGAGTCCTTTTGAGAAAGTACGCCGGCGCCCATTGGTGACTTGAAAAAACAGGACTCCCCCCCGCCTGAGGGTTTTATCTCCAAGATTCTTAAAGAAAGCTCCCTCGTTGCCCTTTTCCGACTTCCTCTCAGACCCTAGATCAGCCGTCCCTTGTCTCTCATTTCCCGTATCTTTTCCCATCTTGGTTGTAAAGCACTCAAGTACGGGAAGTTCCCCTCAGAACACTCATATCCCTAGAGGCTCCGCTTTCCTCCCTGTGTTTCCAGTGCAGGTTTCTAGCTTTGTGGTTGTAAGGAGCGGACTTCCCGTATTTGAGAGCATTATTGCCGTGTTCCCGAGATCTGGATGTTGGTTGTTCTATTCCTCCGTATTCTTTCCTTTTGTCATTTTGACTTGTTGCTTTTCTTGGTATTCTGCAGGTGTGGGGTAGATCCGGAGTGGATCTGAGGTAGATCTGGCGTGAATATCCCCCAACGGAGGAGAAAAGCTTGAAGTGTTGGCACATGGAGGCGAAGTCGTCAGCTCCTGATGTTTTGCTTTCCCTTTGACCTGCTAAGAAGCAGTTTTTGTATTTGTTTCTCCCTTATCCTGCTAAGAAGCAGTTTGTATTTTGAATTTGAAAATTGGGGATTACGGGTGTACACCCTACTCCCCCGTCTGGTGACATGTGCAATGCTCTGCATGAACATGTTAAATAGCATATGTAATGTAAGAAAGCAATAATTGAAATAAACGAACACAACACCAGGGAATTCCCTAGAACCACATATCTGTTTTATTGATATCATGGCCCCGGACCTCGTTAAAACCCCTGTGGGGAAAAAGAGTATCCGGTCTACAAGTGATTACTCCTGCTAAGTAGCAGTTATACATAGAACTTTTTGAGTGTGTTTATATTCCATGGCCTGGGGAGAGCTCTGCCGTCTGAATCCAACAATGTGTACGCTCCGCCACCCAAGACCTCTGTAATGATGAATGGTCCTTCCCAATTTGATTCAAACTTGCCCACTGCCTTTAATGCGTCTGCTCTTTTCAATACTAGATCGCCCTTGACCAGCTTCCTTGCTCTGACCCTTTTGTCGTACCCTGCTTTGATGACACTCTTATATTTTGCTGCTCTGATTTGCGCTTCTTCCCGCTGTGCTTCCACAAGGTCGAGCTCAGTTCTTCGAAGGTCGGCGTTATGCTCTGTATCATAGGTGATGATGCGGTATGATTCCAGTCTGGCCTCTGCTGGTATCACTGCATTGGATCCGTATACCAGCGTGAAAGGTGTCTCGCCCGTTGCTGTCTTCGGGCTAGTTCGGTAGGCCCAGAGAACGGTGTCTAACTCTTCCACCCATTTCCCTCTGCTCTGATTCAACCTCTTTTTAATCCCTTCACAGATTGTTCTGTTGGCTAACTCTACTTGGCCATTTGCTTGTGGATGAGCCACTGAGACGAAACGCTGAGTGATGTCCATTCGATCACAGAAATTCGCTATCCTCTGCCCTGTAAATTGAGTCCCGTTGTCAGACACAATGATTCTCGGTACTCCGAATCTGCAACTGATATTCCTCCAAATGAATCGTTCCACTGTCACTTCATCAATCTTGCCCACAGCCTCGGCCTCGACCCATTTAGAAAAATAATCTACTGCCACGATGAGAAAGCATTTCCCTCCCGGTGCTGTAGGTAACTTCCCGACTATATCAATGCCCTATTTGTCAAATGGACATGCCGCGTACATGACACCCATAGGCTCCCCTGGTATATTGATTCGCCCAGCATGTCCCTGGCAAGCTTCGCACTTGAGGCCAGTAGAACCCGGCCCGAATAATTTTTCGTACGAGATCCCGAAATCTCGTATGCCCACCGCAGCAACCTGCATGAATTTCTTTCAAAGCAAAATTAGCCTCTTCTGGAGATAAGCATTTTAGTAAGGGCTGAGTAAAAGATCGTTTGAAGAGTTGATCGTTGATTAAGCAGTAATTCTCATAGCGAGCCCTCTGATTGGATTCTTTGCTCAGCCGCTCCCCTGTCTTTAGAAAGTGTATAATCGGAGCCCGCCAATCGTCCCTGATCTCTACCGAGAAAACGTGCGAAGTCTCCATCTCTCTGGTATCACAGAGTAAAATAATTTCATCATTCCAAGTTTGCTCCACCGCACTAGCCATGCGCGCCAATAAGTCCGCCTTCGTATTTTCCTCTCTGGCAATTTGCTCGATCCTGAATTCCATAAACTTTTCTTTCATTTCACTGATTTTGGAATGGTACGCTCTCATCCGCTGATCCTTGATGCTATAAGTCCCTGAAAACTGTTGGGCAACCAATTGGGAGTCTGTCTTTATGATGACACACTCGGCTTTGAGCTCTGACAGGATATGAGCCCCTCTGACCACGGCCTCATACTCCGCTTCATTGTTGGACAATCGGCAAGTGAATTTGATGGCGAACTGGTATGTTCCATAACCCGGTGAAGTGATATAAACCCCGATCCCACATCCCTCTTTCGTTACGGATCCATCCACAAAGGCCACCCAAAACTCTGGTACAGGACGACGAGTTGTTTCTTGTATGAAGTCTGCCAACGCTTGCGCTTTGATCGCCGTTCTCGGCTCATACTCTACATCATACTCCCCTAACTCCACAACCCATTTAACCATTCTTCCCGACAAATTCGGGCGCCCCAAAACTTGTTTGAAGGGTAGAGACGTGCGTACTACCACTCGGTGTGAAAGGAAATAGGGCTTCAACTTTCTGGCCGTGACCATGACTGTCAGAGCAGCCTTCTCAATTTCTGTGTAATTTTGCTGAGGCCCTTGTATGATTCTGCTAACAAAATAGATAGGCTTCTGGTGACTTCCCTCTTCTCTGACAAGCACAGAGCTGATCGCATCCTCCCCCACCGCTATATACAGATACAAAGTTTCCCCCGGGACCGGCTTGGTCAGAGTCGGTAGCCTGGCTAGATACACTTTAAGATCCTCAAATGCCGCTCTGCATTCCTCTGTCCACAGAAATTTAGTTCCCTTCCTCAGTACTTTGAAAAACGGCATGCTGCGTTCTGCCGAGCGTGATATAAATCTGCTCAGAGCAGTGATGCGCCCATTCAGAGTCTGCACTTCCTTGATTCCTCTGGGCGGTGTCATTTCCATAATAGCTTTGACCTTTTCTGCATTAACCTCAATCCCTGCAGGCGTGACCTTATATCCCAAAAACTTTCCTGTTGTGACTCCAAAGGTGCATTTCGCTGGATTCAGCATAAGCCGATGATCTCTGACCACCGTGAAGATTTCCTCCAGATCAGAAACATGATCCTCTGCCCTGACACTCCGTACAAGCATATCATCCACGTATACCGAAATGTTCTTGGCCAATTGTTCTTTGAAAATTTTCTCCATCATCCGCTGATATGTAGCTCCCGCATTTTTTAAGCCAAAAGGCATACTTCTCCATCCATACACCCCGCAACAGACGGCAAATGCCGTTTTGGCAATGTCTCCCTTATTCATCCTGACTTGATGATATCCCTGGTATGCATCCATCATGGACAATAAAGCACACCCTGAAGTGGTATCCACCAGCTGATCGATCATCGGCAGAGGATAATGGTCCTTTGGGCAAGCAGCATTTAGATCTCTGAAATCCACACACATCCTCCAGGTGTTTGTTTTCTTGGGTACCATCACCGCGTTTGAAATCCACTCCGGATATTGCACTTCCACAATGTGCCCTGCTTCCAACAATCCGTAAACCTGTTCCCTTATTGCCGCGTCCTTCTCTGCCCTAAAATTCTTTGTTCTCTGCTTTACCGGCTTCACCTTAGGGTCCACGTTGAGGCAATGCTCTGCCAACTTTCTGTCAATCCCCTTTAAGTCGGTGGTACTGAATGCAAACACGTCTGCATTTCTTCGAAGACAACCAATGAGTTCCTCTCTGACCTGATCACTCATGGCAGACCCAATCTTTGTCTGGAAACCCTCTTTCCCTGGAAACAATTCGATCATGTTGCAGACATCACTGGTGGACACCAGCGCGGTTTTTTCTGTGCTATCTCTGTCTTTTAATAAATCCGCCAACTCTTGGCGTTCCTCTGCTAAGGCATGCACCTCGCCCACCTTTCCCCTCTTCCGTGTATCTGATCCCTCTGTCACTCTTTCCCTCTTCTGTCCCGATGAATATGCAAGCATTTGGACGTGGCATGCTTTCGACGCTGTTTGATCCCCACAAACTTCTCCTACTCCCCCCCCCCTCGACGGGGAATTTCATTTTCAAATAGAACATAGAGATTACCGCCCTGAATGCCGTCAAGGCAGGTCGTCCAAGTATGACATTGTACGCAGGTTTGGGCATGTCCACAACTAAAAATCGTACCATCCTTGCTCTACTGCTATGGGCTGCACTGCCAAGGATTAACGGCAGCTCCACATAACCTAACGGCATGACCATCTCTCCCCCGAACCCAAATAAAGGAGCATTTGTGGGCTCAATGTGCACTTCTATTCCCATGTTTTGAAGGCATTCCTTGTATAAAATATTCACGGCGCTCCCTGAATCGACGAAGACACGGTGAACCATGCAGCCCGCTATGTCCGCCGTGATGACCAGCGCATCATCATGCGTGTACATTAGTGTACGTATATACTCTGCTCCAAAAGTAATCGCCGTCTCCTCTGCCGCACCCGTAATTTCCATGACCCTTTTATGATAATACCCTGTTTTTACTGCTCTGACGACCTGCTTTTTAGTCCGATTTGATGTGGGCGTCCCGTTCTCTCCGCAAATCATATGCACTTCCCTTCTGTATGGTGGAGGAGGGGCTGGCCTCTCTGCCCCCTCCCTGCGATTATCCCGGTTGTCATCAGGCCTACGATCTCTGTTGTTCCCCTGCTCTTGTCGCTGATCCCGGTTATTTCTCTGATCCCTCTGATCTCGATGATCCCTCTGATCCCTTTGATCTTTCTGATCAGTCCGCCTCTGGCCCTCATTTCCTCTGTCAATGAACTGGTCGATATATCTCTGGCGCACCAACAACTCCAGTTGGTGCTTAAGATGTCCGCAATATCTTGTGTAATGTCCAAAAGAATTGTGATACTCACATAACTTGGTATTAGACCCCTCCTGGGGTGGCCCATTCCGATAAGTTCCCGGCACCCGAAAGAACGGTTGGTCTTTTATCAGTTGGTAAATTTCATCTTGCGGTTTATTCAAGGGCGTGTACTCAGTAAACCGCGTAACCTCATTCACAGTGCGTTGTTGATGGGATGGCATTCCTCCCTGGGGTGGCAAAATCCTCGGAGGCAACCCTCTGAATGGGGCCCTATCTTGGTGTCTTTGTCTCTCAGGTGCTTCCTCGGTTTTCTTGACCCTATGTTTATCATTTTACACCTTTCTCGCCATCTTGGCGTCCTCCAACTGCAGGTAACCTGGCAACCTTGCCATAATGTCATCAAAATCCCTTGGTGGTCGGATTTGCAATTCGTCAAAGAAGATCCCCGGCCTGAGTCCTCTGACGTAAGCGCAATTTTTTATTTGTGATTCTGCCTCTGGCACTTCCAGAGTAGCGAGGTTAAATCTCGCTGTATACTCCCGCAACGTCTCACCCTGATCCTGCTTGATATCCATCAGCGAAAGAGCTGACTTTCCTACCCTCCGCGAACTCGCAAACTGACGTAGGAAGCGAGTCTGTAGATCTTCAAAAGAGTGAATAGAATTCGGGGGAAGCATCCCAAACCATAACTGTGCTGGTCCGGTAAGAGTAGTGGAGAAGATGCGGCACTTGATGCCCTCGGTATACATGTGCAGCGTAACCAACCCTTCAAACCGATTGAGGTGCACCTCCGGATCGGTAGTGCCATCATAATCCAGTGAGATGGGCTTGTAGCTTCTAGGTAAAGTGTCTGCCAAAATATCGTCAGAGAAAGGACTACGATTGTTGATAGGATGAAACCTTGAAGTCTTAGCCCTCTTGTCTTCCTTATATCTTCCCTGTTCCCTTCTGTCCCTTGGCATGTCCCGGTCATGACGTTTGTGAGCCCGGTACCCTGGCCTGCCAGAGGAAAACTCCAGCTCCCTTTCTTCTACTCCTTCGGTGTACCGTGATTTTTCCAGGCGGTGAGACTTCTCTACTCTGTAGGACCGCTCAGATCTCTGTTCCTTATCTTCCCTCCGGGATTTCTCCCTCAGCAATTCTTCCAGGTTCTCAAGTTGATGTTTCAATTGTGACACTTGTTTTTTCAACCGTGCCTTCCCCTTCGGTCTCTCTTCCTCAAACACAAGGGAGACGGATTGACTGTCAGACTCATCCACCCGTTCTCTCCTAACAACACTGTTAAGCCTAACGCGGCTCCCCTCTGGTATAGCTAGTTCTCTATCAGCAGCATCCCCTTGCATTTCTCCAGGCATCACAGCCTGTTTGTTGATTGCTAGTATGTTTGCCTCCTGAGCAGCGGGAGGTGGGGCCTCAGTGCCCTGCGGATTGGCTGCTCCAACCGGGGTAGCCACAGTAGGGATGACAGACATCATCGGAGTTCCCAGTGCCTGCCGCATATTAGCGTAGCTGAGCAAGGCCATCATTTGCTCTGCCAGCCCAAAGTTAATCGATCTTCCTCCAGACGCGGGGGCCAGATTTGGCAGATCAGAACCCGGTGTGACCAAAGCAAACCTCTGTGCGCTGACATTCAACCCTGTTGTCGGCGTGGCTGAGATAGCCTGAAAACCCGGTGGCACAGTGAAAGTGGGATTACCCTGAAGGCCAGTGAACAACGAGGTAGGCACCTCAGTAGTGACAGCAGCAGAGTCAAACTCCTTCTCCAAGTTCCGGTGAGCATCAGAGGATCCCATGGTACCTGCATATAAACAGAGTGAGAGAAAAATCCCAGCGACGAAAGCATAAATCCTCCGTTTACGGATTGAAATCCCGATATAAGAGATCCAATAATAAATCCCGGATACCGGTACAGAGACCGTTAAAAAATTCCCCTCGAAGTAACGCTATGCACTGGGAAATAAACCCAGGGCATAGATTGAGAAAACAGAACCCGCATAATGGAGTTTTCTCCGATGAACCCGCATTAAGATCCGACGAAAAAAACAGAGCACCAAGAAAACCAAAACAACCATCAAAAGGCTTGTCAGCGCAATTCGTTAGAAATGATAGATAAACAAGAGCTATGTAAGGAAACGAACATCATAACCCAAGATTAACACGATCATGTCCTATAATAACCACAAAGCCTATAAACAACAGGATTACCGTGGCAATCAACCAAATTAGCAGCATAATGCAGTATTCAGCGCATAGGACGAAAGTTAATCTAAGAAAGCATGAAGGAAACCAGTAATTATTCCTCTTAAGTGGAAATTATCCACCCATCAGCAACACAAACCCCATCACGACAACAACAGAGTATTAATCGACATATTAATTGGTGCAAAACCCATGGATTAACAGCAAAAAGGTCCAGGAAGAAAGAGACAAAGTGTTAAACAACCTTTCATCAGTGCGAAGCCCCTAAATTAACAGCAAAACCCCACATCCTCCCAAAAAATAGAGTAATACTCAACAGTCCACTAGCATAATTCTAAGATTATCGGAGAAAACATGAAGATCATCCACAACTATCACGTTTACACGTAAAACATCCGTACACTAACAGCGTAAACCCAGGATATCGGAGATAAAATGTCAATCCGCCGTTCATCGATGCAAAACACTAGATTCATAAGGAAAAAACGCCCGACATAATCAAAACAGAGCCTCACACCACAATTTCCCCATACAAAACATTAGATCAGTGAAGAAAACATCAATTCGTACAAGGAAACCCTTCATCCGTAGACAACTTAACCCGAACAACGGTAAATAAACGTAAATTTCCCCGATCCATGACTTATGCCCGTCACCACCTTTCCCCATGCATCAGAAACATAGATCAACACAAATCGTAGAAGATTAACGACATATTAACCTAGAAAACGCAATTAACCAATCAAAAACGGCTGGGTGTCCGAATTATCGGCTCAGTCGGTGTCAACGCCCGCAAATCCGATTGGAATTTCAGATCTGCGTACGTCGGCGACCATGATCTCACATCTTAACTCAGTAGCCTTCCCACAGACGGCGCCAGTTGGTGTTTCATGAAACCAACACCTAAACTACGAAGTGAAAAGCGTAAACTATACCTAGTAAAGTTGATCGGAAAGAGTGAAATGAAGCGATCGAAAAACAGGAGCTCAAAGGAAAACTAGCTGTTGTATTTGAAATTATGAGATAGCGTAAATACAATGCACGAGTGCGAGATCTATTTATAGAGTACAGGGAAGGGTAAAATGGTAAAATTGGTGTAAGCGCATGCATTTGGCGTGGTCGAAGGGTATATCAGGAATTTCATCTTCACGCGGGAAGTGTTCCGCGTTTCTGGCGATCCCTCTGATGGAGGTGATCTCTCTGGCGTGGATGACTTCTCTGGCGTGGAGGACTTCTCTGGCGTGGATGACTTCTCTGACGATGATGATTTCTCTGTCGAAGACGACTTCTCTGACGAGGGTGACTTCTCTGACGAGGGTGACTTCTCTGGCAAGAGCCATTCCTCTGGTGGATGAGTTGTCTCTGATGGATGAAATCCCTCTGGTAAGAATGATTCTTCTGACCAGTATGATTCCTCTGGTGAGGATGATTCCTCTGATTTGTATCCTTTCTCTACTCTGCACATATTACTCCTCATCAAAAATTTTAACGAATTTATGAATTGTTCATAATATTTGGTTTTGGTATTATAATATATAAATTTAAATTTTTTATATTAGTTAATTTTATTACAAAACAAAAACCTCCAAATTTTGATCCATTTTAAAGTCAATCAAGCTACAGTTTAATAATAACAGTAGATTAATGTGGAGAAACGCGTACATATACTACTATTTCGAAGTTAGTAGACAAAAGTACAAAATACATGGACATACACTATGTTGTCTAAGAAACAATAAACAAAAGCTTAAAATATGTACATTTACTACGCTAGTTTACATAAACCGTACACTACTAGAAAAACGCTCATAGATAACGGATTTTATCCGTTATCTATGAGCAAAAAAAGCGTTGTGTATAGTGGTGTTATCTATTCTATACGTCATAGACAACGGTTTCAAAACCGTTATGTATAGTAGCATAGATAACGGTACGATGTATCATACATAACGGTTCCAATCCGTTATCTATAACGGTTATACATAACGGTTTTTCACCGTTATGTATTAACATTTTTCCGTTATGTATTAATTTTTTTTTTTTTTTATCATAGTTAACAGTTTTTTGCACTTTTTATAACAGTTTTAACCGTTATCTTTGATAGAATACATAACGGTTTTTCACCGTTATGTATTAAGATTTTTCCGTTATGTATTAATTTTTTTTTATTTTTTTTATCATAGTTAACAGTTTTTTGCACTTTTTATAACGGTTTTAACCGTTATCTTTGATAGAATACATAACGGTTTTTCACCGTTATGTATTAAGATTTTTCCGTTATGTATTAATTTTTTTTTTTTTTTTTATCATAGTTAACAGTTTTTTGCACTTTTTATAACAGTTTTAACCGTTATCTTTGATAGAATACATAACGGTTTTTTGCACTTTTTATAACGATTTTTTGCACTTTTTATAACGATTTTTGCAGTTTTTATAACGATTTTAACCGTTATCTTTAATTAGAATACATAACGATTTTTTGCACCTTTTATAACAGTTTTTTGCACTTTATATAATTGTAGTATATTTTTAAATTTTGCAATTTTTATAAAACGACAAAATGATAAAATCAACGATAACAATATTATATATCATCCAAGAAATTCATACATTATTATACAAATGAACCAAATATCAAGTATACATCATCATTGCATATTCCGATTCAAAATTGAAAATACCAACAACCTTATAGCTAAAACAAAAATCTATCATACAATGTTTCTAGCACCAAGTCCTCAAGAACTAATTAATCAACCTGCTATGATTCTCTGGTTGTCTTTTGACCTCAAGCCATCCCAAGCTACCATAAATTCATTACGCATTCTTCTAGTTACCTCATGCTCAAAAGCATCGCCACAGGCGCTAAGTATGCTGTCAACCTGCACTCGGCACATGGCGAAAGTTGATGAGACTATAGTTGACAGTTGACAGTAGAGACAAGTTAGAAAAGTTGATCGAATATAAAGCAATTCTGTCTAACAATTCTCCCACCATATAAGCACTATATTCTTAATATCGCCCAATTTTTTACTAACTACATCACCAGGGGCAAGAATAGCGGCATCTTCTCCATCTTCTCCATGGAATTGATATAGTTTGCTTCTTCTTATTGAAGTAGTCCCATATGCATACCAGTATAAATTTCAGATGAACAAATCATGATTTTACCAACCATACATCCACACATAATGAAACACTTTATTATATAAACTAACCTTTTATGGACCTAAACCTTTTGAGTTGACAGACCTGAATACAAACTCAGTGAGTAAAAACCAAAATATCTCTAATTTATTAAAAACTCCAAGATATCAGCTTCAATACTAAAAACTCTCATATGGGTCTATTTATATTAAGCACGGTATTCAAGTACCACATAGTTTTGACTAATACATGAGAGTTCCAATATAAATGTCACCGGAAAAGGAAACATGGTCAATCAAGCCAATACAAGATGTCAATGCCAAATAAAATTCTAAATTGAACACATAAAAGTAAGCAATTGCACCATTGACCAAGTAATTTAATGTATATGTCTCTTCTTTCTTAATTATTTAATTATTGATCACACAATACGACAATCAATATCAATTCTACCTAATAGGGGAAACATGGAAAACAGACAATATAGAACTTTCAGGAAAGAAAACAACATAATGAAGAGATTATGCAATTTGAGTGAAATTTATACCCATGGCAAATTGGTTATATGAGGAGATTGAGTCTTACTCTTATATTCACTCCAGTGAAGAAGAAATTTATACCCATGGCAAATTGGTTATACCCGCGGCAGCAGCAATAGTCTGCAGTGAAGAAGAAACTTAGGGCTCGGTTCCTTATTTCATTTTGAAGCAAAGTTAAATCTACAACAAAACAACCAGCTCACAGATCCAAATTACGTGAAGTGTTTTCCAGCTCCCTCATCAAACCTTCAAATTCTCAACAAATAATATCTCCCACTCCCCACCACAAAATTCACTTTGTACAACACCAACCATTAGAATCCAAAGAAAAAATTAAGGTCAATTACGTTCATAACTGATACACAAAACAAAGCTGCTGATAAGCTAATTCACCTCCTGAAACCCTATAGTCTTCAAAACCCCTGCGTACAAAACAAAGAATTTGAGGTGAAATAGAAATGCTATAAACAACTGGAGCAAACCAAAGCATATCTAAGTTAATAGTTGCAGGGCAAATATTGACTTCTGGACCAAACTAGAATAAGGAAAAATTCACAATCTAGGAATCAGAGATTAGAAACATTGAAACTCAATTTCTTTCTTAGACACATAACCACTCATCCATGGATGTTTGCTCCTTCACACTCCAGTATACTACTTGCACACACAAACTGAGTGCAAATACAATCGAGGATAATTCGGAGAGAGAGAAAGAATACCGTTTGAGGCGGGCATAAGCGAGGGCACGGCGCTGCTGAACAGCGAGGAATCTAGAAGCTCCAATTAACTGGTAACAAAAGGAAGAAAAAAAAATATTGAATTACCCCAAACCATGGTCGCCTCTCCCTCTTCTCCGGTGGCATCAGCCGCTGCCGGCTGCCACGGTCACCGCCATCATCGCGCCTCCCATCGTCTCTACCCCCGTATCTCCAGAACGTACTTACGCACACACATGAGCCCTAATTTTTTCCCCAAAATTTCAAATCCGCTGCCACCGCCGCCTCTAACTCCGGCGAGGCTGACAAGGCATAGCCGTCATCTTCGTGAAGCCAGCGACCAGCTGCCGCCGATAACATCCTCCTTTTCCTTGCTTCGCATCGATGTGCCCTAGCCTTCGGCGTTCCCTTGATGGAACCGCCTCATCCGCGTTGCACGCGAGTTCGACGGTGCCATCATCCTTGGCTGACCCGCAGAGGCATGGCGGACTTGGGGAAGGCCGAGAGAGAGAGTTAGGGTTTGGTGGTTTTGGGTGGCGCCGCTGGTTAGGGGGAGGACGAGAGAGAGAGTGACGTTTTGGGGGAATTAGACGAGAGAGAGAAAGAAAGGATTTAGGGGAATTATATTTTAATATAAAATAATATGGGTTTAAAAAAAATTAAAAAAAAATTAATAAAAATAAATATGATTATACATAACACTTATATAACGTTTTTCTTAACGTCCAAAAAACCGTTATAAAAACATGCTCATAGATAACGGTCGGCTTAACGGTTTTGTAGTACCGTTATCTATGGGACTAATAGATAACGCACAAAGATAACGGATTAACTTAAACCGTTGTCTATGAGTATGGATAACACTACATAGATAACGGTTTTTTGTCAAACCGTTATCTATACCTAAAAGTGCGCTCATACATAACGGTTTTTTAAAAAAACCGTTATGTATTGAGTGTTATGTATGTGAAATTTTGTAGTAGTGGTAGTAATTGGTTATTATAGGCTATGCGTAGTCATAACTAATAATTGTGCAAATGCACTGTGTTTGTTTTTTATCCCTCTAAATAGAAGGATAATAAAATTTTATGCCTTTAAATGACTCATTTCTTATCCCATAAGGTGGGATAATATTATCCCTCCTTGAAATGAAAATAAGGAAGGAAAAATTGTGAACTTTTCTTTTGTGTAAAATGTGGGATAAGAAAAGAGTCATTTAAAGGCATAAACTTTTGTTATCCCTCATTTTCTCATCCATCAAAGTGAACGCACCTCAGTAAACCTATAATCTATACATATAGACTGCGGAATTTTGATCCATTTTAGGGCTAATCAAGCCAAAAAAAGTCATGTTAAATTCTATGACTAAATTTTTTGGAAAAGAAAAGGTAAATTTTTTGCGTATCACACTCTCTTATGAAATATATAAAATTTTGAAGATTTTAATTTCATGATAAATTGATAAAAATTTAATGTTTTTGTATTATGACACTAAAATTAAAGCTCATGTAAAAGTAAAAAATTATTTAATATTTTTTAATTTACATGACAATATATATTCCTTAACATAAACCAAACTCGTTTAAATTTCCAATAGATTCTTTTGATATTTGTTCGGTCTTTTACATCACTTAACTGTCTCTTCTTCAACTCGAGAGTTTTGTTTCTCCAACTTTTAGTCAATCAAGCCTTTGAAAAGGTCATCTTCACCGAAGTCGACATTATAATTAGATAAAAATTTAAAAACATCATATTAAGTATAATTAACGATTATAAATAAATAATAGAAAAAATTATATTAAAATTCATATATTTTTGTTTTCTCAATAGATAGATCCTTGTATTATTATATTTTAATTAAAATATCTAGCTAATTAAATTAGATTGAGTAAAATTCATTAACGGGAGATAGTACAAACCACTAACAAATTTTGCGTCGTGAGTCAATGAACCTATATGCTATATTAGTACTACTAGAATGTAGTCCTAACTAAGTTATAAATAACTAGATAGTCCCTCCCTCACAATCAAAAATTTAAAACACTAATTTCTCAAATCACAACTCCCAACCAATTACATTTCTCATGGATTTCCTTACAAGCGCAGTGGGATTATTACTAGCCTTAATCTTGTACCATGGTATCAAAACAGGGCCGACGCCGCTGCCCCTCATCGGAAACCTCCACCTGCTCGGCGATCACCCCCACAAATCCCTCGCTCGCCTAGCCAACATCCACGGCCCCCTCATGCGCCTCCGCCTCGGCTTCGTAAACACCATCGTCGTCTCCTCCGCCGACGTGGCCAAACAAGTCCTGCAGAAGCACGACCTGGCCTTCTCCAGCAGGACCGTCCCCAACGCCCTCCACGCCCAAGACCACTTCAAGTACTCCGTCGTCTGGCTCCCGGCGGCGTCGCAGTGGCGTACCCTTCGCAAAGTCATGAACTCCAACATCTTCTCCGCGAGCTGCCTCGACGCCAACGAGCACCTCAGGAGCAGGAAGGTGGACGAGCTCATCGAATACTGCCGCACGGCGGGTGCGGTGGATGTCGGCCGCGCCGCCTTTAGAACAACCCTCAACTCGCTGTCCAACACCACTTTCTCCATAGATTTGACGGACCCGTTTTCCGATTCCGCTAAAGAATTCAAACAATTGGTTTCCGGCATCATGGAGGAGGCCGGGAAGCCCAACCTAGTCGATTTCTTTCCTTTTTTAGCGAGATTCGATCCACAAGGGATACGGCGTCGTATGACTGTTTATTTCGGGAAAGTGATCGACCTTTTTAGTAGCTTGATCGACCAAAAGTTGGAGAAACGGAAATATCGTGACCAAGAAGAGACATGTGATGATGTGATCGACACCCTCCTCGACATGATGCCCCAAGAGATTGACCGAACCCACATCGAACGAATGTGTCTGGTAACTAATTACTTCCTTGGTCCACAAAAAATAATCTTTTTTTGTCATTATGGAACCTTTCACAAAAAAAATTCCATTATTCAGAGATATGTGTGTTCCTTTGTAGAACTAATTTTATGGATGAAGAGAGTAAATCGTAGTTGGATTTATTTTCATGTTACATCTCATATAGCAAGTTAAATTCTGAACAGGATCTATTTGCAGCTGGAACAGACACGAGTTCGAGCACGATAGAATGGGCAATGGCGGAGGCGTTGCGGAATCCTGAGATCATGAAGAGAGCGAAGGCCGAGCTGGAGGAGGTGATTGGGAAAGGGGAAATAGTGCGAGAGGGCGACATATCGCGCCTCCCATACCTGCGGTGCATGGTGAAGGAGACGATGAGACTGCACCCGCCAGTCCCGTTCCTGATCCCACGCAGGGTGGAGCGGGACGTGGAGGTCATGGGCCACACGGTGCCCAAGGACTCGCAGGTGCTTGTGAATGTGTGGGCCATAGGGAGGGACCCCGGCATCTGGGAGGAGCCTCTAGAGTTCAATCCCCATCGTTTCATGGAATCAGAGGTGGACGTGCGGGGCAGGAATTTCGAGCTGATCCCGTTCGGGGCGGGCAGGAGGATCTGCCCGGGGCTGCCCCTGGCCATGAGAATGGTGCCCGTCATGTTGGGATCACTGCTGAATTCGTTTGAGTGGAAGGTGGAAGGAGAGAAAGTGGAGATGGATGACAAGTTTGGAATCACGTTGGCGAAGGCTCATTCGCTCAGAGCTGTCCCCATCCCTCTCTAATTTCACAAATTAATTACCTATCCCCACTGCAATTGGTCGAGGCTTAATTTCCATCACCTTGAAATTATGACTTTTGGTTAAGAAATTTAGTATAGTATGAATTTTATACCAATGGATCATTTAAAATATGTTATAATAAAAAAAGTCTCGCACGACCTACGACTTTTAGTTGTTATGACCTCTTAAATGTAGCTTCTTTTAGGAGATGGGATCCTCTGTCCCAAAATATTATGTGTACCCAAAATATTATGTGTACCACGTGTACCACTCTTCATTTCTTTGTTTTATAAATTATTTTTTATAAAAATAAAAATTATTATTATATTTTAAAGTCTAATTAGTATTTATCATTGAAAAATTAAAATTTAAAAAATTATATACCCTAACTTTGAATTAATTAACCCAAATAATCTATTATTAATTCAAATAAATATAAAAAAATAATTATAAACCCTAAATGGATGAGTGAACCCTTGTTAATTATCTTTATATTATATAAAAGCATAATAAATTAAAATTGAATAAAAAATAATTTAAAAATATAAAGAAATGAAGAGTGGTACACAAGGTACACACTATATTCTGAGACAGAGGATCTCATTTGTTCTTTTAGTTGCTGAAAAAAGCTGATATAGTCCTCAAGGGGACACCAAAGGGTGCGAGCTCCTGTCTACGAACAGTGAGGTTCAGGGTTCAAACCACACCGTTCCCCTTCCCACCAAACTCAAAAAAAAAAAAAGCTGGTATAGAGTAAAACCTCTTTAAATTAATAGGTTTAGGCTTAAACTTTTTATTTATTTAGAAAGACATTGATATACATATATACATATAACGATCAATTAACAATTTATTAGTTTAGAGGTTATCTTTTTAATTTCTGAAATTAATTATAATTTTAGATCAAAAAATAATATGTAAAAGAAATGCATAATATTTCAGATGTAATTTGGGATCACCGCTGAAATATACGTTTGATTGGAAGGTGGAAAGGTGGGAGAATGGAGATGGATGAGAAGTTTGGAATCACATTAGAGAGCTTAACAGATATTAAGCCACAATTCGCGTTTCCATCATATCTTGATTGGTGTGGAAATGTGTACCACCGTACCACTCTTAATTTATTATAATTTTTAATATATTTTCTTAAATTTTAATTTATTATGCTTTAATATAATAAAAAGATAATTAATAAGGGTTCACTCATCCAATTAGGGTTTATAATTATTTTTTTATATTTATTTAAATTAATAATTAATTATTTGGGCTCATTAATTCAAAATTAGGCTATATAATTATTTTAAATTTCAATCTTTAGTGATAAATATTAATTACAGTTAATAATATAATAATATTTTTTATTTTTATAAAAAATAATTATAAATTAGATAAATTAATAGTGGTACACGGTGGTACACAAAAAAATTATGATAATAATAATAAATAAATAAAAAAACCTCTTGCACGCGACAGGTAATATCTCATTACGACATGAGATCTTTTCTTCCACCCCCACCCCCACCCCAAAAAAAACAAAAAACAAAAAAAAAAAGGTTGCATGCGACAGGTCGATGTGGCAAGGCGTAGGTCAACTTTACAAATAACGTTTATAATAATATTTTTTTATGAAATAATAAAATGAAAATTTTATGGCCCAATGAAGAGATGTTGATCTATGGAATTATGCATTTTGGGTTCGATTCCTGGTGGAGGCTCAATCAGTGCACGAATATTAAAAAATGAACAATTTATAATAAAATAGAAGATAGAAAATAATTTTTTTTAAATATATTAAGAGAGAGAAATGAATATATTCATTTTAAATGAGAAGATATATAATTATGTGAGATCATAATGTCATATGGTGTAAATAATGAATTATATGAGTTTATTTGCTATGTATTGACTTTTCATTTAAAAAAATGACCCATTAAAATAAAACGCATCTAAATAAAAAAATGTGGCCTATTGAATTAGGATGAATGGTGCAATACCTCATTCATACGAAAACTACATCTTGGATCCATGATCCAAGCATTCTCAACAGCTTTTTCAACAACATTTAGCATCACGACACTCTTCACCCCTTTTGTGATATCCACAATTGTCACCTTTTGATCCAGAGTCTTCTTCCAAGCATAACAATTCTTTTTTAAGTGTCCTGGTTTCTTGCACCTATGACATGATCATCTAGTTTCTTTTCCCTCTGCATCCTTTGCCTTTGGCTGATTTTGTTTGTTCCCTTCAAGATAACCTTTCTTGGATTTCTTGCCCTTGAATTTCTTAATATTGAGGCTTTGTGCAGCTGGATCTTGAACATTGTTGTTTAGCTTCTGTAGTTCCTTAGCTTTGAGAGCCAACTGGACTTCCTTCAAAGTGATGGAGTCCACTCTCTCATTGATTGGGCATATTTATACGCATTTATTTGGGGGATTTTAGTATGATTTCTATGCTTAATTCATGTTAAATATCATCTTTTGGGTATGAATTATGGTCTTATATGAATTTTGATGGTATTTGATAGATTGTGAAGAAAATACTTGGTTTTGAGAAGAATTTTGAAGCATGAAGTAGTGAAGATTGGAAGCTGTCACGCCTGTGCTGGACGGTGTGCCCATTCTGCGTGGGCGTGGTTTGATTGTATAGAGTGAAGACTGAATTGACGCTATTATATCATGGGCTAGAACAGTTGACTTTTTCTTAGTGGACCTTTTATTTTATTTTTCAATGATAGCCCATGCGCCACTTTTTCGTTAAAGTTAGATTAGTTTAGGTTAGTTTTTTTTTTTTCCTTAGTTATATATATTAGGAGTCAGCACTTTTGATAGATATCACATTCCAGCCGCAACTTTTGAGAGCAGAGTGTGGATGCAAGTT
This sequence comes from Salvia miltiorrhiza, assembly GCF_028751815.1. Taxonomy (NCBI): domain Eukaryota; kingdom Viridiplantae; phylum Streptophyta; class Magnoliopsida; order Lamiales; family Lamiaceae; genus Salvia; species Salvia miltiorrhiza. The sequence continues at coordinate 10,338,854 of NC_080388.1, forward strand.
TGGAGACCTCAATTCAAGTTTTATTTCTTTCATCATTCTTTGCAATCTATTTTATTTATTTCTTGTGTTATTTAATTATGTTTTCTAGCTAAATTCGTTTATTCCGGCAACGATTAGGGAAGCACTAGCAAAATTATTCTGTGAGATCTAATTGTTCTTATGCTTTATTTTATGCTTGTATCTCGATTCTCCATGTTTAATGATATAAATTATTTTAATCCATTAGATAGTTGCAAATATTTATTGGGTTAGAATTAATTATATAGTAAATTGAACCGGCCATCCGTAATTGTGGTTTAGGTTTGATTAGTGGTAAATTGACACATCAGGGTCAACAGAAAAGCAGTCTTAATTCAATAATCCTGCGTCAGAGTTTATTGGTTTTGAATCGGGTTTCTCTATATATTAATGTTGTCGGCTCATTAAACCTATAGAGCGTCTCTTACGCTTGTCAGTCGATTAGGGTAGTAATTAGTGAAGCGTCTTCCTGTTTACCGAATAATTAAGGAGAAATATGATCACGCCAGAAGCGTCTTCGGTGGTTATAACTGGTTTGTTTGCATGATTTAAAGTTATTTTTGCATCCATGATCGGAATAATTGAGCTAGGGTGGACTTAATTGATTGCTGGAATTCTTTTATTAATTGGATTTTTATTCATCTTTTGGTTAATTGGAAAAATTGGTTTATTTGGATTTTATTTATTTAAGTTTAAATTTAGTATTTTATCAATTTTAATCTCAAAATTTCGTGGGTTACTTGCAGGCTTTAATTAGAGAAATTCTCGCCAGTCCCTTGGGAGAGGATCTTGCTTACTGCTGTCTACGCAGTGTGGGCATACCGGCTGACTGCCGGATATTTTTAGTGTAAAACGACGCACCAAATTTTGGCGCCGTTGCCGGGGATTGGTTTTAAGCAGGATTTTTACTGATTTCAGTCTGTCTTTTATTTTTAGTTATTTTATTTTTAGTTTATGCCACGTTCTTCTCGTACAGGCATATTAGTTTTTGATCCAGAAATCGAGAAGACCGCACGAAAGTTGAAGAAGCAAGCTAAGGAGTGGAAAAAGAGATCCAATTCTGCTCCACCAAGTCTTGAGGAACAACCAGAAATTGAAGTTCCAATGGCTGACCGTGATGATGGATAGAGAGATCTTGGATCCTCGACAGGAAAGACCTCAACTGATCAGAGAGTTAGGCCGTCATAGAAACAATTACCCTTTGTGTATTGTCCTTCCTGCCATTAATGGCAACGCTGAAATACTGCCTGGTTTCATTCAAGTGCTAACCAAGTTCGGTGATTTACCTGGAGAAAGTGCACACAAGCATCTCGCTGAATTTGATCTAGTTTGCTCAACTCTACGCCCTCATGGTTTTACTGAAAATAACTTGAGGCTATTGACTTTTTCTCATACTTTGCAGGGTAGAGCGAGAGATTGGCTTTTTGATCTTCCTCCTGGTTCGATTAGAACTTGGGGAGATTTAGAAGAACAATTCTTGCGAAAATTCTTTCCTGAGTCCAGAGCTGCAAATTTGAGAATGGCCATTAGCAGCATTAAACAGAAAAAGGCGGAGAGTCTAGCCGATTATTGGGAGAGATTCCAACAGCTGTGTCGCAAGTGTCCTGATCATGGATTTTCTGACTACCAATTGTTTACTAACTATTTTATCGTGGTATGTCTTCTTTCGATAGGAAAATTGTTGACGCTGCTTGTGGTGGAAGCTTAACCAATAAAACTTTGGACGAAGCAAAGCAACTCATCATTGATATGGTTTCAAATGGCCAACAATATGAGGATGAGGATGATGATGATGATCGTTATAGGCCAGTTCAGAAAGCAGAAGATTCTAGCGTGAACGAGAAAATTGATGCTATCACCTCTTTATTTAGAGGACTTGATGTCTCTAAAACTCAACACGTTCAATGTGGAATTTGTTTTGAAAATAATCATCATACTGATGCCTGTCCATCTTTGCAGGATAATAATGTTGAACAAGCGTGCATGGGATCCGCTGATGAGCAAGAGATGAATGCACAAAGGCCAAGGCGAAACGACCCTTTTTCCAACACCTACAATGCAGGGTGGAGAAACCATCCTAATTTTAGGTGGAGACAGTAGGAACCAGGGATGTACGCGCCAAATCCGCCGCAGGCTGGACAGTATGCCCATACCGTACGACCTGCACCGAGTTCTGCACCCAATATGAACGATATCATGAAGAGCCTCGCCCAAAGCAGTGAAATTGTGAAGAATTTGGTGCAAAGTCAACAGGCATTCCAGCATGAAACTCAGGCAGCGTTGAGTAGTATGGGCACACAAATCACGCAGTTAGCCACTCAGGTGAACAAGCTGCAGGCGAATCAAGGCCGACTTCCTTCTGTCACGGAGATGAATCCCAAGGAAAATGCAAGTGTTGTAACTACAAGAAGTGGGAGAATTTTAGTTGAGCCACAGCTTAAGCAGCATGATAAAGAAGAAAAGCCTGATGAAGCCAAGAACGAGGCAATTAGTGAGGAGTCACCAGAATCCACCGAGCCTAGTTCTTCTAAGGTAAGTGGAAAACTTAAGGTTTCAATTCCTCAATCACTGATTGCACCACCTTTTCCTTCTAGGCTGGCTCAGAACAAGAGAATTGGAGAAGAGAAGGATATTCTGGAAATTTTCAAGAAGGTAGAAATAAACTTGCCCTTGCTTGATGCAATTAAGCAAGTTCCCAGGTACGCAAAGTGTTTGAAAGAGTTATGCTCTAAGAAAATGAAGTTTGGGAATGATGCGAGAATTCGAGTGAGTGAGAATGTTTCTGCTGTTCTTCAAAGAAAATTACCCCAAAAGTGTCGAGATCCTGGTATGTTCACCATTCCATGCATTATAGGTAATAAGACTGTTGAGAGAGCCATGTTAGATTTAGGAGCGTCCATAAATGTCATGCCTTATTCTGTGTATAAGGATTTACAATTAGGACCATTGAAAGACACTCGTGTTATCATTCAATTAGCTGATAGGTCTACTGCATATCCTGAAGGTGTTGTTGAGGATGTCCTTGTCAAGGTCAATGACTTGATTTTTCCTGTGGATTTTTATATTGTTGATATGGATGATTCTGCCTCTGCTAAGCAATCTTTGATTCTTTTAGGGAGACCATTCATGAAAACTGCTAGAGCAAAAATTGATGTGGATAGTGGAATGCTTAGCCTTGAATTTGATGGAGACGTTGTCACATTTAATATATTTGAGGCTATGAAGCATGTTGAGGATCCTGAATCTGTGTTCATGATTGATGTTATTGACCCTTTGGTTGAGGAATTTGTTGAGAATTTCAGGGAGGATGAGCTTGAACAGGTTATTTTCCGTTCCCTTACCGAAGAGGTCACCAAAACAGAGGAAAATAAAGCCATTAAAGAGATTATCATGCAGCTGTACTCAACGGAGGAAATTCCAGTTCGGCACTTGTCGAGCAGGATGCATATACCGACCAGCACAGAACCGATTTTGCCCTCTGTTGTGAAGCCACCGAAGCTGGACTTGAAGGTACTGCCCCAGCATCTGAAATATGTGTTTTTGGGAGAGAATGACACGCTGCCAGTCATCATCAGCAATGAACTCAGTGCAGAACAAGAGGTAAGGTTGCTAAGTCTTCTTAAGATGCATAAATCTGCCATTGGATGGACTATAGCCGATATCAAAGGTATTAGTCCCTCTACTTGCATGCATAGAATCTTGCTTGAGCCTAATAGTAAGCCGTCTAGGGATCCTCAAAGAAAATTGAACCCTATCATGAAAGAAGTTGTGCTTAAAGAAATTCTTAAATTGCTTGATTTAGGGATTATTTATCCGATTTCTGATAGTGCATGGGTCAGTCCTGTTCATGTGGTTCCTAAGAAATCTGGTTTTCAATTGGTCAAGAATGAGAATAATGAGTTGATTCCCATGAGGCTTCAAACTGGTTGGCGTATGTGCATTGATTTTAGGAAGTTGAATGATGCCACTAGGAAGGATCATTTTCCATTACCTTTCATTGATGAGATGCTTGAGCGATTGGCTGGTAAGGAGTTCTTTTGTTTTCTTGATGGCTACTATGGATATTTTCAAATTTTTGTAGCTCAGGAAGATCAAGAGAAAACCACTTTTACTTGTCCTTTTGGCACTTTTGCATGGCGTCGTATGCCGTTTGGGTTATGTAATGCTCCTGGTACTTTTCAGCGTTGTATGATGAGCATATTTTCTGACATGATTGAGAGTTGCATTGAAATTTTCATGGATGATTTTACTGTGCATGGAGACTCTTTTGACCATTGCTTGACTAATCTTGAGAAAGTTTTGCAGAGATGTGTCGACACTAATTTGGTGTTGAACTTTGAGAAATGTCATTTTATGGTGAAAGAGGGGATTGTTCTTGGGCATGTCATTTCTTCAAGAGGAGTAGAAGTTGATAGGGCGAAAATTGATTTGATTGTTAAGTTACCTTATCCTTCTAATGTGAAAGAGATTCGTGCTTTCTTAGGCCATGCAAGTTTTTATAGGCGCTTCATAAAAGACTTCACAAAGACTGCTCAACCTCTCACTAGGTTGCTTCATCAAGATGTGTCTTTTGTGTTCGATGACAAGTGCAAGGAGGCCTTTGATTTGTTGAAGAGTAGACTCACTTCTGTCCCCATCATTCAGCCACCAATTTGGAGAGAGCCTTTTGAAATCATGTGCGATGCAAGCGACTACGCCGTTGGAGCAGTGCTAGGGCAAAAAGTTGGGAAAGAGAGCCATGTGATTTACTATGCTTCCAAAACTCTCAACCCGGCTCAATGCAATTACATAACCACGGAGAAGGAGCTTTTAGCCATCGTTTTTGCTTATGAAAAATTTAGATCCTATTTAATTGGTTCTAAAGTTGTTGTGTACTCTGACCATGCGGCTCTTAAGTATTTGCTCTCTAAAAAAGAATCTAAGCCTCGCTTGATCCGTTGGATTCTGCTTTTGTAGGAATTTGACTTGGAGATTAAAGATAAAAAAGGAGCCAAGAACTCGGTAGCTGACCATTTGAGCAGATTGCAGATTGTGTCAGACGGTATGCTCATACCAGACGACTTTCCAGACGAACAGCTGCTGCACATCGACGGTAACACTCCTTGGTATGCTGATTTGGTTAATTTTCTAACTGCTGGAGTTTGTCCTAAGGGATTAGAGATAGCCCGTAAGAATAAGTTGAGGAGCCAAGCAAAATACGTCATATGGGATGATCCTTATTTGTAGAAGACTTGTGCGGATCAAGTGATACGACGTTGCATCCCTGATGAGGAGATTTATTCCATTTTGAATTTTTGCCATGCTCATGCTTGTGGAGGCCACGTTGGTCCCAAAAGAACGACACGTAAGATTCTTGATTGTGGTTTTTATTGGGAAACTATTTTTAAGGATTCTTACAATTTCTGCAAAAATTGTCACTCGCAATGAAATGCCTCAAGTCCCTATTTTGGTTTGTGAAATCTTTGACGTTTGGGGAATGGATTTTATGGGGCCGTTTCCTAGTTCTTTTGGAAATTCTTACATTCTTTTGGCTGTTGATTATGTTTCGAAGTGGGTGGAAGTGAAGGCCACCCGCACTAATAACTCTAAAGTTGTTGCAGGGTTCCTTAAGGCTAATATTTTTAACAGATTTGGAGTGCCCCGTGCCATCATTAGCGATCAAGGAACTCATTTTTGCAACCGCACTTTGGAAGCACTTTTCAAGAAATATGGAGTTCACCATCTAGTTGCCACGACATATCATCCACAATCCAACGGTCAGGCTGAAGTTTCTAACCGAGAAATCAAGAGCATCCTTGAGAAAACAGTCAACCCGAGACGAAGGGATTGGAGTTTGAGACTGGACGATGCGGTATGGGCATACCGCACTCCATTCAAGTCACCGATTGGTATGTCTCCGTACCGGCTGATTTTTGGGAAGCAATGTCATCTACCAGTTGAGATGGAGCATAAAGCTTTTTGGGCTGTGAAGGAATTCTGTTTAGATGAGAAAGTTGTTGGCAAAGAGCGGAAATTTCAACTGCAAGAATTAGAGGAGATTCGATTAGAAGCGTATGATCATGCAAGTCGTTACAAGGAACCAACCAAGTTTTTACATGACAAATACATTCGATGGAAATCCTTTGAAGTTGGGCAGAAGGTTCTCTTGTTTAATGCACATTTGAGGATTATGCCAGGAAAATTGAAATCTCGTTGGTTGGGCCCGTTTGAAGTTGTTAGTGTGAGTCCTCATGGAGCTGTGGAAATCCGAAGCCTCGAAACACAAAAGTGTTTTAAGGTTAATGGACAATTACTCAAGCCATATTATGCCGGAGTCGAGATGGAGTCGTTCAATGCGCTCAGCCTGATGTCTCCAACCATCGTCTAAGGATTTTGAATTTCTTTTCTGTCCAGCCAAGGACGTTAAATAAAGGCGCTCATCGGGAGGCAACCCGATTTTTTCTTGCCCTTGTTTTTTTTGTTTATTTTCATTTTTTCTTTAAAAAAAATGGCTGATTTGGGTGTGTTTTGATCATTTTCGCAGGTTTGGGGGCCATTCTAAAAAATATGTGAAGTTCGGGGCCGCATTTAAGTTACTTAAGAGTTGGGGGACCAATGTGCAAAATCTGGAACTAGGGTTTCATTTTGACTTCAGTGAAAATTTCCCCCCAATTTTCCCCACGGTTTTCCCCCTCCAATTCTGTCGCTGCCCCCCTTATTCCCGCTGCTCCGGCCACTGCAGCACCGTTGTGACACCAGCGCGTCACTCCCAGCCACCTTTCCGTCCTTGCCCTGTTCCGGCCACACCCAGAACCATCAACCACCACCTGCCGCCGTTTCGACTACCACGCCGCTCCAGTTCCCTGTCCAACCACCACCGCCCATCTCTGTAGTTCCGATCACCATGGCTCATAAGAAGAAGAAGCGACTGCCACCCTGCAAGCCCAACCCGCCATCTCTCTTTCCCGTCCAACACACCGAGGGAGCGCCATCTTTCGGCGCGAGTCCTACCCTTCCAGCCACCGGAACCCTCATTTCCACCACTGAGGCGCCTTCGGCCGACGCTTTAGCCATCATTGTGTTCTCACCGCCACCGACGTGTGAGACCATACCATCTGCCGAGCCCTCAGCCTCAGCCACCATCTCCGACGTCCCAGTTTCTCCATCACCGTCTACCTCAAGGAAGAGACGTCGTAAGGTGGCTATTTCTAAGCCAAAGAAGCTACGCAAACCTACCATCGGGAAAGCTAAGATTCCCACTTATAGTAAAGCGAATGCAGGAGCTACGACCTCCACACCTTTGAGGCGTAGCAACCGCCAGCATGCCCGACCTGTCACGATCGATACCCGTATGCATGAAATTGCATCTACCTCTGAGTCTGAATACGAGGAAGCAACGCAGGAAACTGAGGACGAACAAGAAGAACAAGACGAAGAGTACGAGCAGGAAGAGGAAGAGCAAGCCGAGACAGAGCTGCGCCAGAAGCCTAAGCGCCATAAACCAGCTGTCCCTTACAACCGTTTCACCGTCAACAGAGTTGGCGCCAGGTATGATTGTAATGTCAAGCGCCCGCTGATTGCTCCTCGTTTGTTTGATTGGAATAATCTGCATGTGTTAGGGGTAAATGAGAAAATAAAAATTCATTTTGAAAGTATTGGGTGGTCACTATTCTTGACTTGTGATGAGCCTCTTTATTTCCGGTTGGTGCTAGATTTTATTTCTTCATTCCAGTTCAGTTCGCATTTGCCTCCAGATCATCCTCAGGCTATTTCATTTTTACTGAATCAGGATTGGCATCATATGTCTGTGAATGATTTGAATGTATGGTTAGGATTTGAAACATACGAGTCTGTGGTTAGTGATGAGTATGTGTCTGCCCTCTATGCTCTACCTGTTGATTTCTCTACATCCATTGATGCAACATGGGCTGCCCTTTCCACCGAGTTAGTTTACAGGAAGGGTTGTTCCCGTAGTGCGAACATCTCTGATCCCGCTTTGTGTCTGTGTCATCGCTTTTGTTGGGAACCTTGTGGAATATCCTAACCCTTGTTTTGATGATACCAAAATTCATAGGTCGTAATTGTAATAGACTAGAATTATTTTTGAACTCAAGTGTTAGAGTTCAGTTCTAGTTTAGCTTGCGGTGTCGAAGACTGAAGAATGAAGGACTGAAGACTGAAGACTGCAAATACCAACTGAAGTATCAGTTGAAGAATCAGTAAGGAACTGATTACTTAATGCGCGCAATGGACTGATACTAAAGTCAAGTATCAGTTGAACATTCCTCCTCGGACTGATCTTCCAACGTTCAGAGGAAGCCACGTACTCACAAAGTACAGCCGCATTAAATGCAGAGATCTCAGGATATCTTTATCTCTGTAGAGGTCATACCTATCCGGTGGTTACTTTTCAGAGACGTCACATCTCCTGTCCATCAAGAGAGCCGTTTCCACCCAGATAAGGAACCTCGAAGATTGAAGCCTCAGCCCAAATTCGAATTGCTCTCCAACGGAAGAAATCTTGATGACGTTCTACGCCAACGGATCTATTCAAGAGTTCTCCTACAAATAGCGCTCGAGGATCACTTCAACCTTCACCGATTCAACGACATAAGCTGAAGCTCTGCCGAAATTGCTACTCAGCCTAAAGCTTAAACTCCCCAAAGCTTGAATCGAATAAGAGAATTCCAAAGCCAAAATCAGTCACTGCTGATTACATATATTATCTTAGAGCTTAGGCAAACCTCTATTTACCCAGAAGCCAAAGGTCAAACTTGCTTCAAAGAACTTGTTCTTTGCAGTATAGTTGGCACTCGTTCAAACCTCCCCCCAAAAGAGTGTTTGAGTGATTCGGAGTTCAGGAAGGTACTCTGACTCTGAGTGAGAAGTCTTAGCACGGGTTGTGCTGAGCAAGAGAAATCCGACGCGAGTGAAGCGTGGGTACTGAAGAAGGGTTTTCTTCAGTGGTACGGTTGTGTGCACCCGGCAAGCACACGGTTTGGTTTGCAGTGCACCTGTTAAGCACTTGCGGAGTGGATTGTTGGTCTGATCAACCAACCGTGGATGTAGGAAAGGGTTTTTCCGAACCACGTAAAAGTCTCTGTGTTGTTTACAGCTTTCAGTTTTATATTCTTACTTGTGTTATTTCAATTGATAAACTGAACACTGATTAACTGCAAAGAGAAACCTAAAAACCAACAACGTGCTCCACCGAGGCTATTGCAAAACTAAGTTTAATTTCCGCTGCGTATGATATCAGTCTGACTGATCTATCTTCTAATAGTCAGGAAGAATGTTATCATCTCTGTTTTAGCAAACCCTGAAGGAATATTAAATTGAATTAATACTCGATTGCCCGATGATCGTTTCTTGGATTATTATTAATTCATCATACAACGATTAATTCCTAACATGCTCCTATGAATTTAACAGCTGCACACAGGTGTTAGGAAAACTTACTTGAGAATCGGATGCACAGATGATTGATGATCGTGTCGAATGATTCAGACTCCAGCTCTGATCTTCTCGACTGTATCCCGCTCAATTCCCAACGTTGGATGGACAACGAGCTATGGAAACTCCCAAGACAGAATGCCTCACACGATTTCCTGCGCCCCCCTCTGCTCTCAAAACCCTAATTTTTATCAGTGTATTTTCCTGAGAGCTGACAGCTGTATTTAATAGAGAATTAAATACGTATGGGGCGCTTCTTTCTTTGTGATAGGCGATTTCTGCCCTACTTGGGCTAGGAGACATTGGGCCAGCCCAGGGACCAGATACAAGGAATAAAGATGGGCCTCAAATAAATTAATTTATCTATGGTCAGCCCAGACCATAATTAATTTATAAATATCAGTTCATTCCACTAGAGAACCGATACTGACTTACCCCTTTATTGCCGGTGATGAGTCGGGGCTTGTATTTAGACTTATTAAATCTCCGTATTTAAAATATCCGACATCCATTAATTAATTAGAGCTCTGACAGCTTAAATTAATTAATCTCTTAATAATTCCTTAAGCAGTACCACTCAATCTTTATTATTACGCCTGAACTTAATCAACCTGCAGGGTTTAGCGTAATAAACCTTATTGAGCTCCTTAAGGGGATGTCATTATCCTATACCGGATACGGGTACTAATACAGATAGTCAAATATCATATATTAACCGCTATCACCCAAGATACAGAGTACTCGAGTTAGTATTTAACTCTCGCCCATAGTAAGTCAAAGTGATATACGAATTAACATATATATCTGAATACTTATTAGTATTAAGATTTATGAGTCACCGAGATCTTGATTCTTCACTTAAGTCAGATAGAAGAATACATCTCAACTGTTGGTCCTATCAATACGTAATGACGTACCAGTATAGACAAGTAGCCAAGACAAACTACTTCCATCTATACTGCAGCCTAAACCAATAACTTGTCCTAGAGTTATTTCGGCTGTGATCATATTATATCTCTTAAGGTTATTCCAATTATATGGTCTTCTGTGATCTACAACACACCATATAATCTACTTATACAGAGATAAAGAACATACATATGCAATCATGAACACAATCAGATAGGAGATAAGAATAGTGAATAACAGGAATCATTGTATACAAGCATAAAGTTCTTGCTTTCAGTATACAAATCCAACAATCTCCCACTTATACTAAAGCAAAACTTTTAGTATACAATGTGTCTAAATACTAGCTATTACAAAACTTCACTTCATCTCTCCCACTTATACTGAAAGTTTTTCTCTAAGTGGGTGGCATCAACCGCAATCCCATCCCTCGAGCATGCTTCTCATAGGTCTTTTGCGGTAAGCTTTTCGTGAAAGGATCAGCTAGGTTCTCCAATGTATCAATCTTCTCTACTAGCACATCTCCTCTGTTTACGATTTCTCGTATGATGTGGTACTTTCTCTCTATGTGTTTTGACGCCTTGTGGCTCCTGGGTTCCTTGGAATTTGCCACTGCACCCGAGTTATCACAATAAATTATGATACTCTTAGGCAAATTAGGGACCACTCCTAGATCCAAGAGGTAGTTTCGGAACCATACAGCCTCCTTAGCAGCTTCCGAAGCAGCTACATATTCGGCTTCCATGGTGGAGTCTGCAATGCACTTCTGCTTTGCACTCCGCCATGATACGGCTCCACCTCCCAAGGTAAACACATAACCAGAGGTAGATCTCTTCTCATCCCGGTCAGCCTGGAAATCCGAATCGGTATAACCCAAAGGAAATAGACTGTCTGACTGGTAAACTAGCCTATAATCTCGAGTCCTCTTCAGGTACTTGAGAATATGCTTTACCGCAGTCCAGTGTCCTGGTCCAGGGTTCGACTGATATCTTGCAACCATGCCAACGACATAGCAAATATCAGGTCTCGTGCAGAGCATCGCATACATGAGGCTACCTACGGCGGAAGCATAGGGTATCTTCCTCATCTCCTCAACCTCACTAGGCGTCTTAGGACACATGTCCTTAGACAGAGGAATGCCATGTCTAAAAGGTAGCAAGCCTTTCTTGGCATTCTGCATGCTAAAACGAGCAATCACAGTATCAATGTAAGACGCTTGAGATAAGCTCAACATCCTTTTCTGGCGATCACGAACGACCTTGATCCCCAGGATGTACGCTGCATCCCCTAAGTCTTTCATTTGAAACTGTTCGGATAACCACTTCTTTATGTCCGATAATAGCTCAACATTGTTGCCAATGAGAAGGATATCATCTACATAAAGTGCAAGGAAAACCACGTCACCATTGGCATCTAAACGGTACACGCAACTCTCGTTCTCACAACGAGTAAATCCATAGGATTTAATGACCTCGTCAAAACGTTTGTTCCATGACCTCGAAGCTTGCTTAAGTCCATAAATGGACTTCTTAAGCTTCCACACAAGATGCTCTTCGCCCTTCTTCACAAACCCTTCAGGTTGCTGCATATAGATGTCCCTTCCTTCTTCAAGGAAACCGTTTAAGAAAGCGGTCTTGACATCCATTTGCCAAATCTCAAGGTTCATGTGGGCTGCTATGGCAAGGAGTATTCGGATAGATTTGAGCATGGCAACCGGCGAAAAGGTCTCATCATAATCTATACCCTGTTCCTGGGTATAACCTTTCGCCACCAGTCTAGCTTTAAAAGCTGCGACTTCGCCATCCGAATCTTTCTTTCTCTTGTATACCCACCTACTACCTATAGCTACAAAGCCATCTGGTAGTTCGGTCTTCTCGTATACATCCATAGCACCCATGGATTCTATCTCAGAAACCATGGCTTCGTACCAAGAATCTGCATCTCGATCTTTCATCGCTTGTCTATAGTTATCAGGGTCGACATCCTTTTGTTCATCAACAGGGAGTAGATCCGAAGATTCTCCCAAGAACATAAATCGATCGGGTTGAACTACAACCCTCCCACTACGACGAAGCGGTGGTGGTACAGCTGTGACAATGGTTTGTGCAGTGTCTTGTGGTGCATTCACTTGCACACTTGGCTGGGGTGATGGAATCGCCTGTCCATTGCCTTCGATTTCTTGAAGGACAATCTCGGACCTAGACTTGTGCTCATTTATATAATCATGCTCCAAGAATCGTGAGTTGGTGCTAACAACCACTTTCTGATCCTTAGGATTATAAAAATAAGCACCTTTCGTTTCCTTAGGATATCCTACAAACAACATTAATTCGCACCTGGGTTCCAATTTCTTCGCTTCCTTGTCTAGCACGTATGCAGGACAACCCCATACCTTTATATGGTTCAAGCTGGGCTGACGCCCTGACCATAACTCGATAGGAGTTTTAGGAACCGATTTGGACGGTACCCTATTCAGCAAATAAACCGCTGTTTCCAAGGCATATCCCCAAAACGAAATAGGCAAAGATGCATAACTCATCATTGATCGTACCATTTCCATAAGAGTTCTGTTTCTTCTCTCTGCTACACCATTCTGTTGGGGAGTACCTGGTGCAGTCAATTGGGATGTAATCCCACATTCCGACAAGTACTGTAAGAATTCGTTTCCGAGGTATTCGCCACCGCGATCAGACCGCAATGACTTGATAGATTTACCCCTCCTCTTCTCCACTTCTGCCTTGAATTCTTTGAATTTCTCAAAGCATTCAGACTTGCGTTGAAGTAGGTAAATATACCCATATCTTGAGTAATCGTCAATGAAAGTGACGAAGTACTCATACCCTCCACGAGCTCTAGTGGACATCGGTCCACACAAGTCAGAGTGAATCAATTCTAACACATGCGAGGCCCTATTCCCCTTGGCCTTGAAAGGCCTTGCCGTCATCTTTCCCTCTATACAGGATTCGCAGGTTCTAAATGGAACAGCTTGAAAGTCTTTCAAGACTCCATTTGAAACGAGCCTTTGGATCCTATTTAGATTGATGTGGCCTAACCTTAGGTGCCATGCATGTGTATATTGTTCATGAGAATAATACTTCCTCTTATTCGGATTTGGAAGGATTTGTGATGTAGATGCAACATGGACAGAGTTGTTAATTGGACATGTAATAGTATAGAGAGAATTGTTCAAAATTCCAGAACAAATAGTCTTGTTATCTCTCATGATAGAAACACCTCTATCAAAAACAACAGAATATCCATTCAAAAACAATTTTGAAACAGAAATTATGTTCCGCCGAAACTCCGGCACATATAAAATGTCTCTCAAAACTAAAATGTCATCACCAAAACATAAAGATAAATCTCCAATAGCAACAGCTGCGACCTTCGACGCATTGCCCATGGAGATGGTGATCTCATCACTTGCCAGTTCCCTTGTTGGCTTGAAGCCCTGCAAGGTGTAACAAACATGATCAGTTGCCCCCGTATCCACTACCCACGAATGAGTAGAAAACGAAGCTAAACATGTTTCAGTTACTAAAACTTGTGACGTACCTTGTCCCTTTGCCTTGAGCACTGGACAATCTTTCTTCCAATGCCCAACCTTGCCACACTTGAAGCACTTCCCCTTTTCGGTCGGCTTCTTCACACCGCCAGTAGGGCCATCTGCTTTGGCTTTACCGCTCCCACTAGCTTCATTGTCATGCTTGCCCTTTGGACCTTTCCACTTCTTTTTCCCGCCTTTCGACGAAGAAGTAGATCCCTTGGCAGCAACAAGGACCTCTTTCCCTTTACGCGAGCCCATGACTCCCTCTGCCGCAACTAGAGCATTCAATAACTCATTCAGAGTATAGTTGACCTTGCTCATAACGACATTGAGACGGAAATTCTCAAAGGATTTGGGGAGAGAGTTGAGGATGATATCGACCTTGGCTTCGCCTTCGATACCCCCTCCTAGCAGATCAAGCCTGTCAAACAGATTTGTCATATGCATGACATGATCGTGCACAGAACTGCCCTCGCTCATAACACATCCTAAGATTTCTCTCATGATGTTAAAGCGAGCAGATCTTTCAGATTCCCCATAAACCTCAGAGAGATTTAACATGATGGTCGCTGCATCGTCCATGCCTTGATGCTGGAGTTGCAAATTTTGTGACATAGTCATCATAATATAGCACTTGGCCATATTATTTGACTTGTGCCACCTTTTATGCGCCTCTCGTTCCGCATCAGTCGACCCATCAGTTAAGGCCGCGGGACGTGGAGTGGTAAGCACAAAACTGTGCTCATCAGCGTCAAGTATGTACATAATATGGCGTTTCCATTCGGTATAATTAGGACCGATGAGAGGATTGTTTGCTAGAATGTTAATAATCGGAGACATAGACATATCTGAAAGTAAACAATTAAACATGTAAGAACATGAAAAGCATATAATTCGTAACAATAATATTGTAACCTTTTGATAAAACAATATTAATGAAACCTCCAACGGCTCAAAGAATCCCATGTGTAAGCCACGTGGGGTGGACAGTTACACACGAACTCCTCAACCAGACTATTCACCTAGTCATTTAATTTCCATCCATGTCAACTTAACCTTTTGACAAAGGAAATTAATAGTTGGCACCTTAACTAGACCATATCATCATCAAGAAGGGACTTCGTGGGGAAGTTGTACATTGTACTTGATATGATATCTAAGCAATAACCACATTTTAACCTTGAAAATTAAATTCTCGAAATTAACATACTCACGCGGACCATGTCGCTTTCAATTTAATTTTCTTGGTTATCTTATTTAATACCATTCTCCAAAGTACTTATGAAAATTATACAAGTAAGCCACGTGGGGTGGACCGTTACTGCATAACTCCCACTACTTCAATGGTTTAAATATTTTTATAGAAACCTCTTCTGACAAACTTATGAGAAACAGATATGAAGTAAGCCACGTGGGGTGGACCGTTACTCATATTGCTAATCACTTTGTCTAGAGACCGCATGTGGAGGTCTAAAATAATTTTTAATTACTATAAAAATTATTAAACTGCTTAGTCTTTTTCTTTCAAAAGGTTTGTTCATGCTCAAGCACATAAACCTAAACATGCTTCTCTAGAACGCAACATGTAAATCATGCTCGCAGAATTCTAAAACATGCTTAAGAAAACGGCAAACCTACTATCATGCTCGTCTAAGCGCAATTAATAAACAAATATTAACAAGCAAAGACGTGCAAAAGCAAGTAAAGAGCATAAGGGATTAACAACCACGACATGCAAAGAACATAATTAAAGAATTAAAATTCTTCGTGACCCATTCGTGGAAACCCATTTCTAATCTATTACAATAAAACAATAGAAAAGAAATTAAAAAATGGGCAAAAACAGCCCAAAAAACAGCCCAAAACTCTCCAGTCCAGCAATTTGGGCTTAAAAGCCGCGGCCCAGCCGCCCAGCCCGTTAGGAGCAGCCCAGAACCGCAAGGAGCAGCCCAGACCCGCCTCAGGACCCGTCGACCCGCGCCCTGCCCGTCTGACCCGCCACCGACCCGCGTCTGGGTTTAGGGTTTGGGAACCCTTTTCGCGCCGCCTAGGGCTTTCTGCTGCCAAGAGCGGCGCCGCTGCCTGCCATCTTCTCCGGTCGGCAGCCTCCAGCAGCAGGTCCTCGGCGCCTCCAGCATGCTCCTTCGCGCAGCCCAGGTAGCAGCAGGCCCCCGGCGTAGAGAAACAGCAGCGGCAGCAGCGGCTGTGCGCCGCCCGCTGGGCGCGCAGCGCGCAAAGCGCGCAGGCGCGGCCCCGAGCGCGCGTAGCCCCTGCCGCCTGCTTCCTCGCTCTCGCCCGACCTGCACACCACCAGCAGCCCACGCAGGAGCCCTGCACAGCACCCTCGGCGTCTCCAGCAGCAGACCTCGGCGTGGGCGGAACAGCAGCAACGGCAGCGGCAGTGCGTCACCCGCCAGGCACGCCGCGCGTACAGCGCGCAGGCGCTGCCCAGGCGCGCGCTGCCCCCCTCCGCTCGCCTCCTCCTCGCCAGTAAAATCTGAATCGGCAAACAGCCTCATCCCCGTTCTTCGTGTTCTTCGTTTGTTCTCCAAAATTACAGATTACAACAGAAAAACGAATACAATTCGAAAATCTAATCTAACCACGGATTTTCTCGTGGTGGAAAAACAATTACAACGTCAAATCGACGTATCCCACGAATCAACGAATCACGAAGAACAACAGCAGTTAAAAACAACGCATATTATTAATCGTACACAAATTAATAATAGAGCCAAGAAATTAATCCTGGGCTCTGATACCAATTGAAGGAATATTAAATTGAATTAATACTCGATTGCCCGATGATCGTTTCTTGGATTATTATTAATTCATCATACAACGATTAATTCCTAACATGCTCCTATGAATTTAACAGCTGCACACAGGTGTTAGGAAAACTTACTTGAGAATCGGATGCACAGATGATTGATGATCGTGTCGAATGATTCAGACTCCAGCTCTGATCTTCTCGACTGTATCCCGCTCAATTCCCAACGTTGGATGGACAACGAGCTATGGAAATTCCCAAGACAGAATGCCTCACACGATTTCCTGCGCCCCCCTCTGCTCTCAAAACCCTAATTTTTATCAGTGTATTTTCCTGAGAGCTGACAGCTGTATTTAATAGAGAATTAAATACGTATGGGGCGCTTCTTTCTTTGTGATAGGCGATTTCTGCCCTACTTGGGCTAGGAGACATTGGGCCAGCCCAGGGACCAGATACAAGGAATAAAGATGGGCCTCAAATAAATTAATTTATCTATGGTCAGCCCAGACCATAATTAATTTATAAATATCAGTTCATTCCACTAGAGAACCGATACTGACTTACCCCTTTATTGCCGGTGATGAGTCGGGGCTTGTATTTAGACTTATTAAATCTCCGTATTTAAAATATCCGACATCCATTAATTAATTAGAGCTCTGACAGCTTAAATTAATTAATCTCTTAATAATTCCTTAAGCAGTACCACTCAATCTTTATTATTACGCCTGAACTTAATCAACCTGCAGGGTTTAGCGTAATAAACCTTATTGAGCTCCTTAAGGGGATGTCATTATCCTATACCGGATACGGGTACTAATACAGATAGTCAAATATCATATATTAACCGCTATCACCCAAGATACAGAGTACTCGAGTTAGTATTTAACTCTCGCCCATAGTAAGTCAAAGTGATATACGAATTAACATATATATCTGAATACTTATTAGTATTAAGATTTATGAGTCACCGAGATCTTGATTCTTCACTTAAGTCAGATAGAAGAATACATCTCAACTGTTGGTCCTATCAATACGTAATGACGTACCAGTATAGACAAGTAGCCAAGACAAACTACTTCCATCTATACTGCAGCCTAAACCAATAACTTGTCCTAGAGTTATTTCGGCTGTGATCATATTATATCTCTTAAGGTTATTCCAATTATATGGTCTTCTGTGATCTACAACACACCATATAATCTACTTATACAGAGATAAAGAACATACATATGCAATCATGAACACAATCAGATAGGAGATAAGAATAGTGAATAACAGGAATCATTGTATACAAGCATAAAGTTCTTGCTTTCAGTATACAAATCCAACAAACCCGACTGAAGCCCTTATTTGCATCAGTTAAGTTCCAGCAACTTAACTGATAACTCTTTACTGAAGAGCTTTCAGTATCAGTCGTGAACCCTGTTTGGTCAAAACTGTTTTCAGTAAAACAGGAGTCTGTGTTTGCGTGTAAAGTTTCGTTTTGATCTCTATCTGAGATCCCTTTGATTGAGGAGTTTTAAAAATAGCCCATAGGTGTATTCCCTCCCCCCCTATACACCTATTCGAGACCCTCTGGACCTAACAACTTTCTTTCCTATAATCTGTTTGGACGTGTGGATTCGATGCATTTGTTACTCATAGTGAAATTTTTCTGTTGGATTGCATGCGGAGGCAAGTGAAAGTCAATTGTGGGTATTGGGTAGCTTCACAATGGTGCGCGTGCGCCAATAGGTTGGTAGGACGCATTGCACTTGGGGGGTTAATCACACGGTTAGCTCGTGCTTTGCACCATACATTTCATTGGCCCATTCATATGCATATCTCTACTTTCACGGTTTCTGATTTTCAGGCCATGGGTCTAGTATATTTGGCGAGCTCCGGCTCTTTTCAACTTACTCAGCCAGGCATTGTGAGCTCGAGCACTGCCCCTTCATCTTTTTGTGCAGGTCCGTCCAGCCACACTACCGACTCCACTACTCCTCCACCCTGGTTCCTGCCACAGCTTCACACCCTGCGCACTGATTTGTGCACCCACTTTGACACTCATCCACCGCAATGGGCGGTGGATTTGAGCACACGATTGGCAGCGGTGGAGCAAGCTCTAGGACTGCTCCCTCCCCCACCTTCTTAATTACCGTTCAGGGAAGTTTCTTTCTTTTTGCTTTTAGTTTTTGAAGCTTCTGTCTTTTAGTTGTCTACTTGTGTTTTCTTTTGATCTGTCATACACTCACACAATGAGGACATTATGTTGTCCAAGTGTGGGGGGGTGTCTTTTTTCTGTGTGTCTTTGCCTTGTTTTGTTGCTCTATTAGTTTTCTTGTCAGTTTCGAGTTCTTTGGCAATTTTATGACGGATGATGTGAAGAGTTGAGATTAGGATATTGGATTTGGTATGATAAGCTGTTGCTCTTGTGATGGAATTGTGCATATGTTCGTAGGTATTCTTGTATGAGAAAAACGTGCAAAATTTGATCAAAATACTTGAAGCCTACTAAATTGTGAGGATTGAGCCGTAATGAGCACACATGACTAGCTCTAGTTGTTTCTTTGATGAGTGATTGATTCGAACTCTTATGTTGAATTTCTGGTTTGCTGTTGCTATAGTCAAGACTGAGTTTGAGAACTTAATGCATGAAAATAATTAAGGCATTTAGGAATAACCATTGTTTGGCCTGAACATATTATCCGAACCTTCACTATTCCCTTAGTGAGCCCGTTTGTGCCTAATTTGCTCCTTTTTATTTGATCAAAACTCACATATATTGAGCTTAAGCCTATTTTTAGCCTGCTTTTGTCCCTTGAAAAATATGTGAATGCACTAGATTATGACGAGATGAGAGATGAGTACTCCTATAATTTTAGTGTTCTGAGTGATGATTCAATGATTTATTGGGGATATAATTGTTGAAAAAAAAAAAAACAGAAAACAGAAAAAGAGAACGAAAGAAAAAGTGCAAAAGTGCAAAGAAAATAAAGGGCTTATTGTGTATACATTCATTCATTTTTTATGCCCTATATGTTATATGTTGGAGTTAAGCACACCTTTTTGAGGATTGTGGATATCTTGAGGAGCTACTCTAGAGTTTCATTGATGGAAAGTCTGGTGTGTTTGCATGTTTTCAGTTACATATTGAGCATCTTTGATCCTTTTTCTTGTTTATCCCACCTATATGCACCCTAGCCCCGTTATAACCAAATTGCAAGACCTTTTGATTTGTGCATTGGTTCCATATTTTGGTAGAGATAGTGACATAAGGGCAAGCTGTGTTTGAAGGCATAAAGTTGTGAATTGTGAGAATTAATTTTGTCCATATCTATCTTTTGAGAGGAATTGAGTGAACTTGGTGAGGCAGGATTGAATTTGCACAATTTTGACTTGAATGAAGAACATGGCATAATTTTCTGAGCAAGAGCATGGTTAGTGGTTTGTGGATGATTGTATCTTGATCAAGACTTTGAATATTACCTATCATATTGTTGCCAAAGCTTTGTTCTCGCTGTTTTGAGTCTTGTTTTGTTCCTTCCCTGTCGTTTTGTTCTTTTTGGTGCTCGAGGGCGAGCTTTGTTCAAGTGTGGGGGAATTTGATTGGGCGTATTTATACGCATTTATTTGGGGAATTTTAGTATGATTTCTATGCTTAATTCGTGTTAAATATCATCTTTTGGATATGAATTATGGTCTTATATGAATTTTAATGGTATTTGATAGGTTGTGAAGAAAATACTTGGTTTTGAGAAGAATTTTGAAGCATGAAGTAGTGAAGATTGGAAGTTGTCACGCCTGTGCTGGACGGTGTGCCCATTCTGCCTGGGTGTGGTTTGATTGCATGGAGTGAAGACTGAATTGACGCTATTATATCATGGGCTAGAACAGTTGACTTTTTCTTAGTGGACCTTTTATTTTATTTTGCAATGATAGCCCATGCGCCACTTTTTTGTTAAAGTTAGATTAGTTTAGGTTAGTTTTTGTTTTCATATTTTCCTTAGTTATATATATTAGGAGTCAGCACTTTTGAAAGATATCACATTCCAGCCGCAACTTTTGAGAGCAGAGTGTGGACGCAAGTTTGGAGACCTCAATTCAAGTTTTATTTCTTTCATCATTCTTTGCAATCTATTTTATTTATCTTGTGTTATTTAATTATGTTTTCTAGCTAAATTCGTTTATTCCGACAACGATTAGGGAAGCACTAGCAAAATTATTCTGTGAGATCTAATTGTTCTTATACTTTATTTTATGTTTGTATCTGCGATTCTCCATGCATGTTTAATGATATTAATTATTTTAATCCATTAGATAGTTGCAAATATTTATTGGGTTAGAATTAATTATATAGCCAATTGAACCGGGCATCCGTAATTGTGGTTTAGGTTTGATTAGTGGTAAATTGACACATCAGGGTCAAGGGAAAAGCAGTCTTAATTCAATAAACCTGCGTCAGAGTTTATTGGTTTTGAATCGGGTTTCTCTAGATATTAATGTTGTCGGCTCATTAAACCTATAGAGCGTCTCTTACGGTTGTCAGTCGATTAGGATAGTAATTAGTGAAGCGTCTTCCTGGTTACCGAATAATTAAGGAGAAATAAGATCACGTCAGAAGCGTCTTTGGTGGTTATAACTGGTTTGTTTACATGACTTAAAGTTATTTTTGCATCCATGATCGGAATAATTGAGCTAGGGTGGACTTAATTGATTGCTGAAATTCTTTTATTAATTGTTGGATTTTTATTCATCTTTTGGTTAATTGGAAAAATTGGTTTATTTGGATTTTATTTATTTAAGTTTAAATTTAGTATTTTATCAATTTTAATCTCAAAATTTCGTGGGTCACTTGCAGGCTTTAATTAGAGAAATTCTCGCCAGTCCGTTGGGAGACAATCTTGCTTACTGCTGTCTGCGCAGTGTGGGCATACCGGCTGACTGCCAGATATTTTTGGTG
The DNA here is from genome assembly GCF_028751815.1 of Salvia miltiorrhiza. Classification (NCBI taxonomy): domain Eukaryota; kingdom Viridiplantae; phylum Streptophyta; class Magnoliopsida; order Lamiales; family Lamiaceae; genus Salvia; species Salvia miltiorrhiza. The sequence continues at coordinate 10,360,472 of NC_080388.1, forward strand.
TAAAACGACGCACCACTCATACAACATTGCATCTTTCAATTGATCAAAGGATTTAGGCAAGGCATTCAAAAGGATGATGGCCTTGTTTTCATCATCAAGGCTGACATCAATATTTTCCAAATCATCTAGAGACTTATTGAAGTCATCCAGCTGCTCGTTGATTCCCTCTCTTCCAAGAACTTATATGAGTACAACCTCTGCTTTATGTATAGACGATTTGTTAATGACTTTTTCATGTATAGGCTTTCTAACTTTGCCCACACACCTGCCGCAGTAGTCTCTCTTGAGACCTCCCTCAAAACCTTATCAGTCAGGCAAACAATGATGGTGCTATGTGCCTTATCCATCATCTCTCTCATCTCTTTTGTGGATCAGTTTTTGAATCAGATCCCCTCGCATCGGAGCATCCGCCAAACCTTGCTAGATGAGCATTACTCTCATCTTTATGCGCCAGAGGTCGAAATCATTTTTTCCAGAAAACTTCTCCACATCAAACCGCACTACCATTGTGAATTTTCTCCGATCTTGGTTCGATTTCTTTCGATAGACGGCGCCAATTTCTGAACCGAAGATATATTCACAAATCACAAGCAAAATGCAGCAACATCATGTAAAGGATTGCCAAGAACAACTCACAAACTTATGTGGTTTGACTCGAAGATTTACGTTCACGGGCGGGGCAACAATATGGTATTTTATTGATGAACAAACAAAAGAAAACGAAACTGCAATAGCTACAATCACAAATTGAAGAGAGCTCTCAAAACTCAGCAAGAACTCACTCTCAAACTCTCTCACAAAACAATCTTTTCTCTCTTCTTGTTCAACTGAACAACAACTATAACCGCTGGAAATCAATATGAATATATAGACTAATGACTAATGACTAATGACTAATGTAGAAGATAAGATCATAGATGTTGATAAATGATGACTGATGATCAGAGCTAATAGGTCTGACAATATCGTTTTTGAATTCTGTTATGAATCTGATTTCATGCACATTACATATAGCTTTCTCCTTGTCTTTATATTTGCAGAAGACTCCCTCGAATATCTTAATGCGCATGGACAAATTCTTGACAGTTATGATATGTTGTTTAGTTATATGGACAATAATGGATTCGGCCCATAATTACTTAATCCCGGGACAATGTCACGTAGAATATAATCTTGGCTTGGCTTGAATAATCTTGGGCCCACTTAATCTTGAGTAATCTTAGGCTAATACAATTTCAAGTAACCGAAATGTATATCTTGTATTGATTTTAATTTTAGACTCCCTTTTCATTTGTTTCATCACATAGACACATGTTACATACATTGATCTTTTCATTTTGCTATTCTTCTTCTAGGTTTTCAGGTGGGGAAAGGGCTTGTTTAGTGACAGAGAATATGGAGCTTTTTTTGGTTTGTCTGAAGGGGGTGTTCAATGAATGATAGATGGGGAAGACGTAGTTTGATGGTATTTCCTTTATTATTTTATCAAGGTTGTTTTAATAAATTTAGCTTACTCATGAATTTATATAATGATACAACAATTCGTTTATATCATTTGGATTTTCAATCCTATCGACCAAACACATAAAACGTAAGAGGTGGTCTTCCATACACCCGGGTGCACCGTACACCCGGGTTGTACCCGACTCGGATCCTGACCCAGTTGGACTATCCTGACCCGTTTTTTCTTCAAATGACATTAACACTAACACGATCTTGGAATGACGCTAACACTATTTTATTTTACAAATGACACTATATTGAAATAACACCAACACTACATGTAAATGACACTAACACTAAATCTAAATAACACTAACACTTGACATTCGAGTAGGATAGTCCAGTTAGATCGGATCTGAGGTCAGGATTTGGATCGGGTACGACCAGGGTGTACCGTACACCCGGGTCTGTGCAAGTTTTTGTGAAAACGTAATACTCATCTCATCATATTCACAATATTTATTTAAGATTGATGTATCTAATTATATCCTTACATGGATACCAAGCACACTCTTAAAGTCATACATTAATTAGGAAAAAATCTAATATGTACCCTTTCTAATATCTTTCAAAAATATTTACACAAAACCAATTCTTCAATCCAACCGCATTATGTATAACGAATTTTAAATCCTTCAATTGTCAAATTTGCAATAATGTTTTAGTGCATGCCCCTGGCGGGGCTAAGAGGACGTAGGCCCTGTGCGAATTCTTAAATTTCGGCCCTCTATTCGTAGTTAAGAAAAAACTAAACTAATAATATTTAATTAAATAATAGATCTTTTCGTCAAATTTATTTAATATATATATATATATATATACACACTTAGCAATAATTAATTAATGAAAACAAAAAACTGAAAATACAAAATATAATTGAAAATTAAAAAAAAAAATCACCTTGATTTAAAGTTGAGAAATTGTTGAAGAAAATTTAAAAAAGAAAAGATTAGAGTTAGAAACTTTAGAAAAGAAGAAATTTTAGAAAAGACGGAAATTACAAAAGATGAAAAAATGCTGGGTCTACAAAATTTTCGCACACATAAAAAAAAACGTGATGTCGTGAGGACTCAAACCGAGATCAAGTTCCCTCAAAAAAAAAAAAAACCAGATCAAGCAAAAACCTAAGAACTTATCTACTAAGTTATACTAACCACTTCAACAATTATACGAATGTTGATAATTAAATTTAATATCTATATAAATCTATATATTTTGAGCCCCCTATTTTTTTGATGCCCTATACAGTTGATCACCCCACGCATTGGTGAAAACCGCCCTGGTGCAAGCACATGTTATATCATGATAGCTTGTGGAAATATTTGCACAATAAAGCGAAAGAAGTGCGTCTTCGTTGACTCCTAATAAAGGAGAAGACTTCACTCGTAGAAAAACTTAGTGCGAGAAGACGCATCCATTCCATTAATCCCTTCCTTCCTCCAACACATCTAACATACATACCATCAATTTACAGGCATGGCGAGAAACTACTATTATTGCATTTTTGCATATGCATTCCTTATAACCTTCCAAATACATACTTGTCTAGCCAAAATGCCGATGACCCTTGCTACTGATCAAATATCCCTTCTTGCCCTAAAAATGAGCATAAACTCAGACCCATCTCGTCTACTTGCAACAAATTGGACCAACTCGAGCTCCGTGTGCAGCTGGATCGGCGTCACTTGCAGCTTGCGCCACCAAAGAGTAGCTGCTTTGAACCTCTCCTACATGTCTCTCTCCGGCACCATTCCACCACAGCTCGGACACCTCTCCTTCCTCGTCTCCCTCGACCTCAGAAGCAATCTTTTCCATGGAGATTTGCCTCAAGAGCTGTCTCTCCTTCGCCGTTTGAAGTTCATATCTCTCCGACACAACAACTTCACCGGAGACATCCCAAAATCCCTCGCAAACCTAACAAACCTACAAACTCTTGATTTGATTTCCAATTCTCTAAGTGGAGAAATTCCGAAAGAGTTGGGGGGACTTCCAAGTCTAAGAAAATTGTGGATTGAATCCAACGGTTTATCCGGTGCTATACCATCAGCCATATTCAACATCTCTACCCTTGAATCTATAGCTTTGTCTAGCAATAAATTGAGTGGAAGTCTTCCAACAGACATGTGCAGTAATCTTCCATTTCTTACTCGGATTTATCTTTCTGAAAATCAGCTGAGTGGCGCGATTCCCACAAATCTATCCCAATGTTCACGACTTGAGGTTTTGAGCCTCTCTTACAACTCTTTCAGTGGGCAGATACCTTCAGAAATCAGATACTTAACATCTATTCAGTATTTACTCCTTGGTGGTAACAATTTGAACGGTATGAGTTTAACTTCTTATCACACATAAATTTGTGTAAATGAGGTTTGATTTCCTATCATGACTTAAGTTTCATGAAACTTTTTTGGCAGGTATACTACCACGTCAGATTGGGAATCTTCAAAACTTATTCTTTTTTAGTGCTGAAGGCAACCAGATTGGGGGCTCATTTCCATATAGTATTTTCATGAATATGTCTTCTCTAGGAACCTTATTTTTAGGGCGCAACAAGTTCATAGGGAACCTTTCAAGAAATGTCGGAAATCTTACAATGCTAGCAAACTTAGACCTCTCAGAAAACTATTTGACAGGTAAGACCGAATAATTTTCATGCTATCCTTTTTTGTATTTCTTTTCATTAAGGGCAATTTTCTCCTAGAAACCTACGTATAAATTGCATATATAGAATTTTGTATTTTGAAGTTTGCATCGATTTTTTGTCTTTTACCAAGTAAAATAGTACTTCCTGTCTCCCATTAAATATAACTCAAGTGTTTGGGACACATATATTAAAAAAATGTTGTTTAAAGTTATATAAAGTAAATAATTCCACTTATTTAATTTAAGGTATAAAAGGGGGTTTGAGCCATTATTAGTGGGAACTAGGAATCATAATTTGGATTATTGGCCCATTATAAATAGTTATAGAAAAAACAAATCCATAATTATCTGCCGACATTGTTTTTGGTATGCTATCACCAACACAACATGAAATAATGTGGCAATACTAGTGGTTCCCACCTTTCATTCTCTTGCATTGTAAACTTATAATAAATAAATAAATAAACTGAAAAAACTGTACTACATTGATTTTCAACTTTTTTTTCCCATAATTTTATAGGCTAGTAAAATATAAAAAAAAATATGATTATATTAATACCCTATTATAATTATCATGAATTCAAATGAAAAGAAGAAAAAAGATTATTCGAAAAAAAAAATCATCATATTCGGAGATACAATTGACTCCATAAAATATGTGAGCAGACTCTGATAAAATAATATATGTATAGAGATTTAAGTTTGTATCTATTTTTTGTTTTTAACTAAGCAAAATAGTACTACATACTTTGGATTATTATTCCCGTTATACATAGTTATAGAAGAAAAAATAATTGGCAAAAGTATATATTCTATAGTTTAATTGTATGTGTATATAGGAGGAAGCTAACGTAAAAAGACTTCTTAAATATAAAATATTAATTTCATTCATCAACTTGTTGAAATAATTCATGGCTTTGAATTTGAAGCCCACAGGCAGTAAAAAAATTAATTTTCACAATTCACACTTATACAACAAATTAATATGTCTTCTACATAAAATTCAAACATTTTAATTACTCGTACTTTATATTTTAAGAAGTGTTTATATATATATGGGGGAGGGCTACGGTATAGACATTTCTTAACATATAAACTACGAACTAATTAAAATGTATGAATTCAATGTAGAACACCTATGAATTCTCTGTGTAAATATCTGAATTGCGAAAAATAAATTTTTCGCTATCTATGAGATTCGAACTCAGGACCATGAATTCATCAAACAAGATGATGAATCAACCGTAGATCTTGATGATCTAAGGGCTGAAAATGATTTTTATTTTACATTCTAAGAGGTTTTTTTATTTTAGTCCACCCCTATATGTATATATGTATGTATATAGGAAAAGTTTCAAATAAGTCCACTATATAAAATTAGGGACATTTTGTGAAAAATACTAAAAGTTGGGGGACACAACACATGCATAAACTCCCTCTGTCCCATTTAACATGGCCATTTTTTTTTTCATTTTGGGTTGTCCAGTTACAAGTGACCACTTCAAAAAAAATAAAACCTCTTTATCTCGCAAAAAGTTGTGACGCCATTGCTTTTTATTATTTTAAACCTTTAATCACTCTTTTTTCTAATAACCATGCCAAAAAATAAATAGTCATACTTAGTGGGACGGAGAGACTTTAAAACTTAAACTAAGATTTTCTTTTCTCATGAAATTTACCTGATCTTTAATTTGCAGGGGTTATTCCTAGAGAATTTGGCCAACTTAACCAACTGGAGGAGTTGCGATTAGGATTCAACGCCTTGAGTGGTTCCATTCCACATGAGCTCTTCAACATTTCAATTCTTCGAACTCTTTTGCTTTCTGATAATGCTCTCTCAGGCCTTCTTCCAACCCATTTATGCCACACCTCTCCCTTTCTCGAAGAGCTTTATCTTGCCCTAAATTCCATCACCGGAGCAATACCTAACTCAATCTCTAATTGTTCTCGACTCACAATTCTCATACTTGGTGAAAACAAATTCAGTGGTTACATACCTTCCGATCTCGGCAACCTAAGACTTCTCCAACGTCTTCAGCTATCCAGCAACAATCTCACAAATGCGCCATCTTCTTTAGACTCGAGCTTCATTGATTCATTGACAAATTGCAGGTTTCTAGTTGATTTGTTAATTGGTGGTAATCCTCTATATGACGTCGTTCCGGCTTCCGTGGGGAATTTGTCTTCATCTCTCCAACAATTTGATGCCAGCAACTGCAATTTAAGTGGTGAAATTCCTGCTGAAATAGGTAATTTAAGCAGTTTGATGACATTGAATTTATATGGCAACGAGTTATCTGATAATATTCCACTTGCTATTAAATATTTGCATGAGCTTCAAGGATTATCTCTAGATGATAACATGTTGGGAGGCTCAATTCCAGAGGCTATATGTGATTTACACAACTTGAATTTTATAAACATTAGCCAAAATCAATTTTCGGGTCCGATTCCTAAATGTTTGGGAAATGTCTCTTCTTTAAGACATATTTTTATAGGTTCCAACATGTTGAATTCGAGCATACCGTCAAGCTTATGGGACCTAAAAGATTTGATGAATCTAGACATGTCATCGAATTCATTGACTAGGTTTTTACCTCAAGAGATAAGTAACTTAGGAGCACTAATCTATATAAATCTATCGATGAATCAGTTGTCAGAGTCTATTCCAAGCGCTATTGGGAAGTTGCAGAATCTTGTTAATTTGTCTTTGGCAAGTAATAAATTAGAAGGCTATATTCCTTTGTCTGTGGGAAGTATGATCAGTTTGGTAACTCTTGACTTATCGTACAACAATCTCTCCGGTTCAATTCCAAAGTCTTTAGAAGATCTTGAGTACCTCGACTATTTTAATGTCTCTTTCAACAACCTAAGTGGAGAAATTCCTAACGGTGGTTCTTTCAGAAACTTCACTATGGATTCTTTTAAGGGTAATGAGGCATTGTGTGGAATTCCGAGGTTCCATGTCCAAGCATGCCCTGCGGCTTCTACTCACAGATCAAAGAAGAAGAATGTAGAACTTGCTTTATTTATTGCTTTAGGGGTTGTGGCCTTCATTTCAGTTGTTTCATTAGCCTTTATCATTGTTAGATACAGAAGGAAAGAACAGACAAGTAGTAGAGTTGATGAGTTGATATCCGTTGTGCCGGAAAGAATTTCTTATTATGAACTTGTGCAAGGAACTGAACAATTCAATGAAAGCAATTTACTTGGCTCTGGGAGTTCTTGTTCAGTTTACAAAGGAATTCTGAATAACGGAAAGGTTATCGCTGTCAAGGTGTTTAAGATGCAATTAGAAGGCATTTCAGGAAGATTTGATGTTGAATGTCAGATACTAAGTAACATTCGACACAGGAATCTGACCAACGTCATAAGCAGTTGCTCCAATGAAGAGTTCAAGGCTATAGTACTTGAATATATGCCGAATGGAAACCTCGAGAAATGGTTATATTCATACAACTATTGCTTGAATGTGATTGAAAGATTGAATATAATGATTGATGTTGCAGCTGCTTTGGAGTATCTTCACTACGGTTATTCAACACCCATTGCTCACAGTGACTTAAAGCCTAGTAATGTGTTGTTAGATGAAGATATGGTTGCTCATGTAAGTGATTTTGGGATATCGAAGCTGTTGGGAGATGAAGATAGCTTTGTGTTAACTAATACCCTAGCATCGTTGGGTTACATTGCTCCAGGTGAATGTTTATTGATTGCAGTTTGCTTTCAATCAACTAAATTATGTCTTCTTAACTACGTAAATTTTGTTGATGTTTCATTTTTCTATATATGTTTTCAGAGTATGGTTTGGAAGGACTAGTTTCGACAAGATGTGATGTGTATAGCTTTGGTGTTATGTTGATGGAAACTTTCACTAGAAAAAGGCCTAGTGATGTTATGTTTGGCGGAGATTTGAGCATAAAAATATGGGTAGAACTCTCACTCCCACATGAGACAGATCAAGTGATAGATGCCAACTTAGTGATGAATTTGGAGAAACAGCAATTTGACAAAAATTTGCAGTGTGTATCATCCATACTTGAATTGGCTTTGAAATGCTCCGTAGATTCTCCCGGTGATAGAATCAACATGAAAGAAGCACATGCGAAATTGCAAAGAATTCGTCGACAATTTTTGCAATGAGATCAAAGTAAGCTATTAATTTCAAAGCTTTAAGTTTTCTCCAAGATAATTTCAATACCATTTTAGTAAGGATTTTGCTTGGTAATTAAGAGGCAAATTTAGTCACCCAAAAATATGAAGGTGCTATTTTCAGTAATGAAATAAAAAAAAACTGAGAGTGGAATGAAGTATGAGTGTGTTACAAGCTTTTACTAAAATACACCTGAAGATGATAGGACGGTCATAGTCATTATTTCTCAACTTATGTACTGCATTTTTCTCCAAATCTTTTAGCATGTTGCATCTACCAACGATCTTAGAGAAGCCACCAAATCTTCTTTTTTCAATATTTTGTTGTTAACCTCTAATTTTTCAATACAATGAATTATTTCATAAGAAAGATTTAATTTAAAAATACATATTACTTTAAACTTTAAATTATTTTAGTATTTTAATTAATTAATTATATCGTGATTCAAAATGCTTTTTTAAATTGTGAGAATTGTGCCCAGATTTTTTTTTTTCGACTCCCAAAAATTTGTGTGGCTCGTGATGTTTTTCAAAAAACATTGACATTAGTGCCATGCCATTAAGAAAAAAGTTCGAAAAATTGAAAAATCTGTTATATATATATATAGGGTTGGGTTCCTGTAGTATCCATGCTTATAATAGATTCCTAGATCCCATTCTTGACCACACATTTATAACATGTGGCGCATCAAGATGGTGACACGTGGCAAGGAGCTTCCAAGCATTTCAAGGCAAAATCTGGAGAGGGGTAAAATTGGAATTTAATTTTCGGAATTAAAAATTAAAATATATATATATATTTTTAGATTTTCACAAAATAGATATATTTTAGATGCATAAAGTCTCACACGAAAATGCATAAAGTTTTCACATAAAATGCATAACTTTGAACATAAAAATGCATTTGATTTTTACAGTTTTGGTATTTTCACCACCCCACCCCATACCACCCCCCAACCCACCCCACACCACCCCCCAACCATCCCCATTACCACCCTCCCAAAAATAAGCATGTTTCACATGCATATAAAATCAAACAAAATGCATAAAGTTTTCACATAAAAATGCATTAAATTATACAAAAAATGCATTTCATTTTAATAAATCTGATATTTTCGCCACCCCACCCCACCCCTGCCCCACCCCCACCCCCCAATTTTTTTTTTCAAAAACTGATTTTCTGATTGCTGACCCTACCCCCACCCACCCACCCCCCTCCCCCAATTTTTGTTTTTTCAAAAACTGATTTTCTGATTGCTGACCCCCCACACCCCTGAACCCCCCAACCCCCACCCACCCAACCACCAATTTTTTTTTTTTCAAAAACTGATTTTCTGACCACTGACCCACCCCCACCCCCCACCCCCCCCAAAAAAAATTTCATTTTCATTTTTTTTAATTTTGGGGATGCATAATTTCATACACTGATATGCATATATTATTACATGAAAATGCATAAAACATTAACTACAAATAATTATTTTTGCAAATACATTTAAAAAAAAAAAACCCTAAACACTAAACCCTTAATACTAAAACACTAAACTCTAAACATCATTAAACCCTAAACACTAAAATAAATAATAAACACTAAAACCTATATACACTAAAATAATACACACTAAAACCTAAAAACTAAACTCTAAACACTAAAACACTAAAATCTAAACATCATTAAACCCTAAAATAAATACTAAACACTAAAACCTATACACTAAAACACTACATACTAAACCCTAAAAACTAAACCCTAAAAACTAAACCCTAAACACTAAACCCTAAACACTAAAACACTACACACTAAACCCTAAACCCTAAACCCTAAACACTAAAAATCTAAACACTAAATTGTAAACATCATTAAACCCTAAAATAAATACTAAACACTAAAACCCTATACCCTTAACCCTAAAAACTCAACCCTAAACACTAAACCTTAAAAATTAAACCCTAAACACTAAACCTTAAACACTAAAACACTACACACTAAACCCTAAACCCTAAACCCTAAATACTAAATCCTAAACACTAAAAACCTAAACATTAAATCCTAAACACTAAACCCTAAACCCTATACCCTAAACCCTAAAAACTAAACCCTAAACACTAAACCCTAAAAACTAAACCCTAAACACTAAAAACCTAAACACTAAACCGAAAACCCTATACCCTAAAATAAAATATTATAAAACATGTGTATATAAAAAAGAAGAATGCATAATCAAGAACAATAAAATGCATATATTATTACATGAAAATGCATAAAACATTAACTACAAATAAGTTTTTTTTTGGGTGGGGGTGGGTCAGCAATCAGAAAATCAGTTTTTGAAAAAAAAAAATTGGGGGGGAGGGAGTGGGTGGGGGTGGGTCAGCAATCAGAAAATTAGTTTTTGAAAAAAAAAATTTGGGGGGGAGGGAGTGGGTGGGGGTGGGTCAGCAAATTGGAGGGGGTGGGGGGTGGGGGGGGGTGGGGGCAGGGGTGGGGTGGGGTGGCGAAAATACCAGATTTATTAAATGAAATGCATTTTTTGTATAATTTAATGCATTTTTGTTTGATTTTATATGCATGTGAAACATGCCTATTTTTGGGGGGTGGTAATGGGGATGGTTGGGGGGTGGTGTGGGGTGGGTTGGGGGGTGGTGGGTGAAAATACCAAAACTATAAAAATCAAATGCTGTTTTCTGTTCAAAGTTATGCATTTCATGTGAAAACTTTATGCATCTTCGTGTGAGACTTTATGCATCTAAAATATATCTATTTTGTGAAAATCTAATTTTTTTTTAATTATTAATTCCAAAAATTATATTCCAATTTTACCCCTCTAGATTTTGCCTTGGAATGCTTGGAAGCTCCTTGCCACGTGTCATCATCTTGATGAGCCACATGTCATAAATGTGTGGTCAAGAATTGGACCTAGGGATCTATTATAAGACTTGGATACTACATGATCCCATTCCTAAATAAGAACAATTTTTAATGTATGAATTTTATGTAGAACACGTATGAATTCGCTGTATAAAGGTATGAATTGTGAAAAATAAATTTTTGCTACCTTTGGGATTCGAACTCAAGATCATAAATCCATCCAATAGAATTACGAATCAGCCGTAGATCTCGATGATCTAAGGGCTGAAAATTATTTTTATTTTATATCTTAAGAAATGCCCTTATTTTAGCCCTTCCATATATATATATATATATATTCCTATTAATTTAATGACCTAACTCTAAACCTAATCCTTAGTTTGTAATTTTATAAATTGAGGTTTTAAGTCCTCATAGTAATACACTTTTACAAATTTATAGATTTATTATTCTCTTTACGCTGTTCTCTCTTCTTCTCTCTACTTTTAACACGTTATCAGCAGAAATCTCTAACTTTGAGTCTCTCAAATCAATTGATTTAGATTGGAGGTATGCCCTTGGAAAGAATCGTGTATTTCCAACAAGGTACGAGTACTAATTTTTTTATTTTCCATCTAAATCTCAATTCGTTAATTAAGTTTAGATGAGAGAAACTTTGAAATATTAATATTATATTATTTAATGTGATCATATAAATTTATTTAAAAATGTGATTATACCAATCAATTGGTTTTGGAAAATGGAAACAGAATAACATATATAGCTATTTTTTTTTTATCGATTTTATGCGATCTAACTTCATTCTCTTAGATGTTCATGGGATTTGAATTTTAAGTTTTTGATATTGTGTAGATTTTCGATCTAATTTCCTTGATCTGCTCGAATTTTTCGTGGTGAAGGTGACATTTATGCCTGTGATTAGGGATGTCAATAGATAGATTTTACCTGGACTGATTCGGAACTGTTGATTACCCGTTCTGCTATAAAGTAACGGTTCTGGTTTTGGTTCTAGACCCTACTCGTTCAGACCCAGAACCTGATCGATTCAGATCCAGTTCGACCCGACCCGCAAACTGTTTTTTTTTTCAATTTTTCAATTCGGTACAATCCTGGCCCGTAGATAATTTTTCAAATTTTCTTTTTAATTTCGAGTCCGGTCCGACCCACAAATGCATATTAAAGGATTAATTTTTTCCTGGATTTTGTATTAAAATAGTTGTAATTCGTTAATTAACACTTAATTAAATCTATGGTTAATTTGTAAAAGTTTATCAACTTCTTTTCTTTTCTTTTTTTGCCGTTTTTCACACCATCATAAAATCAATGAGATATATATATATATATATATATATATATATATATATATATTGTTAGGTCCGGGGGGGTCTCGAATAGGTGTATGTGGGGGGGGGAATACACCTATAGGCTATTTTTTAAACAATCTACTGACCTCAATCAGAGGGATCTCAGTCAGAGATTGAAACGAAACTTTGCACGCAAACAAGGACTCCTGTTTTTACTGAAAACAGTTTTGACCAACAGGGTTGACGACTGATACTGAAAGCTCTTCAGTAATGAGTTATCAGTTAAGTTTCTGGAACTTAACTGATCCAAGTAAGGGCTTCAGTCGTGTTTGCTAGGATAGAGATGATATCACTATTCCTTACTATCAGAGGATAGTTCAGTCAGATTGATATCATACGCAGCGAAAATTAAACTTAGTTTCGTAATAGCCTCGGTGGAGCAGGTTGTTGGATTAAGGTTTCTCTTTGCTGTTAGTCAGTGTTCAGTTTTATCAATTGAAATAGCACAAGTAAGAATATAAAACTGAAAGTTATAAATAACACATAGACTTTTACGTGGTTCAGAAAAACCCTTTCCTACATCCACGGCTGGTTGATCAGACCAACAATCCACTCCGCAAGTGCTTCACTGGTGCACTGCAAACCGTACCCGTGTGCTTGCCTGGTGCACACAACCGTAAACTGAAAAAAACCCTTCTTCAGCACCCACACACCTCGCGTAGGATTTCCCTGCTAAGCACACCTCGTGCTCAGACTTTTCACTCAGAGTTCAGAGTACCTTCCTGAACTCCGAACCACTCAAACACTCTTATGGGGGAGAGGTTTAAACGAGTGCCAACTATACTTACAAAGAACAAGTTCTTTGAAGCAAGTTTGACCTTTGACTTCTGGGTAAACAGATATATGCCTAGGGTCTAAGAGAATGTATGTAATCAGCAGTGACTGATTTTGGCTTTGGAATTCTCTTCTTCGATTCAAGCTTGGGGGCAGTTAAGCTTTAGGCTGAGTAGCTATTTCAGCAGAGCTTCAGCTTATGTCGTTGAATCGGTGAAGATTGAAGTGATCCTCGAGCGCTATTTGTAGGAGAACTCTTGAATAGATCCGTTGGCGTAAATCGTCCTCAAGATTTCTTCCGTTGGATAGCAATTCGAATTTGGGCTGAGATTTCAATCTTCGAGGTTCCTTGTCTGTGTGGAAACGGCTCTCTTTGATGGATAGGAGATGTGACATCTCTGAAAAGTAACCACCAGATAGGAATGACCTCTGCAGAGATAAGATATTCTGAGATCTCTGCATTTAATGCGGCTGTACTTGTGCGTACGTGGCTTCCTCTGAACGTTGGAAGATCAGTCCTAGGAGGAATGTTCAACTGATACTTGACTTTAGTATCAGTCCTTTGCGCGCATTAAATAATCAGTCTTCAACTGATTCTTCAACTGATACTTCAGTTGGTAACTGCAGTCTTCAGTCTTCGACACCGCAACTAAACTAGAAACGAACTCTAACACTTGAGTTCAAAATGATTCTAGTCTATTACAAATAAGTCCTATGAATTTTGGTATCATCAAAACAAGGGTTAGGATATTCCACAAGGTTCCCAACAATTTCCCCCTTTTTGATGATGCCAAAACCACACAGCAGTTCTAGACAGCAAAAAAGACTGAACTCACAGTACAAGTTCTAAACAAGGGGTGAAAACAGTTCCCCCTTAACAATAGATCCTAAAAACTTGTACTTAGAGCAAGAACGAAAACAGTTCTAAAAACAGAACCAAAAGAAGACAGAAAAACCATAATCAGAGCCTGGACAAAGAGTCATTGTCTTTAGGTTGAGATCAATAAGAAGTTCATTTCATTAATAAAGACTGATAAGCCATCAGTCGAGGTACAGAGCAAGACTTACATTGGAGTAAAAAGAAAAACAAAAACATCATGGGAAACCCATGGACTCCAGCAGTCTGCTTGGCTGCGCCTTGAACTTCTTGATCTTCATCTTCTGTCTTCGTGTCTTCATGTTCCTAAGCTTGTTCCACTCTCACTTGTGTTCCGTTGAATTGAGGTCTCTTCTGAAACGTCATCCTTCTGGTGATCCTTAGCTATCCCATCTACAGTCAAGAAATAGGGACAAGAGTAACCCAAAGAAAGGGTTGCTCACTGACTCTGACTTCTTTCCCCCTTTTTGGCAACATCAAAAAGAGAGATGACCATGGAAGCTGAAATCAAATGAGACATCAACTCCAATTTTCAAGTTGTGAGAACGACTTGGAAAGGGAAGGAGTCCCGAATATGCAGAAGGAGGAGGACGTCAGGAGTGGTGGAGAAGGATGAAAAAGAGAGGATGGAGAAGGCGGAGAGACAGAGAATGGAGAAGAGCAGTGTGAAGGAAAGGAAAGTATGTATAGCATCGTTAGAGATAATCATGAGATGCAACTATACATGTGATCCGGAGAGCGAGGAGACAGACGAGGAGAGAAGAATAGAGGAGTGCGATAGGAGGGGAGGAGAAGTGAAGGAAATGTATGGCGAGGCGTTGATGAAAGAAATGGATCAAATGCGCCTCGTCATACATGACAGAGAAGATGAGGTGAAGATGGAGAATCGAATCAGTGATAGTCGTGAGGACTAGCACTGTCGATTTTGCTCCGGAGGGCAACGAGCTCATGCTCATTGCTGTTGCACCACATGGAGGCTTTACCAAAAGGTGAGAAGCTTCTTGAGGACCAGGTGAAGTCTGTCCAAAATAGACAGGAAACTTCCAATCCATGTGTCGGGCATGAGAATGGAAGACGCTCGCTTCGCTGGATACAAGTGAGGGTAGAGCAAACTTTGACGCCGGAGAGACGTTGAGATCCAGTGGAAGGGTCCGGTGAAGACCAAGTGTGTGAGCGTCATTCTTCCACTCCATGACTTTGCAGTCATAGATTTCTCCTTTAGTCGGAACAATTTTTCTCACAGTGAAGGTTGTGGAGAGTTGTTAGTTGATGCAGAAAAACTGTGAAGACAGCATGGTATAAATAGACAAGATTTGAACCATGTAAGAAGATGAAAAGGTTTTTCGAAAAACTGTGCCTAAAATGCAATTGAAGAGAAAATATGCGTCCGCCGTCACTGCGAGGGACTGTGTTTTCTAAAAGTTGAAAGGCATCATTGCATTCTGTCATGTCAATGAGCTTTTCAAGAAATTTTATTGCAGAGGCAAAAAGGTTGGAAGGATTTTTGGCAATAAGATCAGGACAAGTTCAATCAAAACAGATTTTCACTTTATAAAAATCTTGTCCTTCTCGGATATTCCATTTTCCAACAATTCCAACAATCAGTTAAAGTTTTTGAAAGAAACTGATCAGTTAGAGAAAAGATTTTGAACTAAAAACTTAAAGCTCATAACTGAAATAACTGATTTTGAAAGGTAAGCATTTAAAATACTTACTGATCAACTGAACATCGTAGTCAGTTGATACCACGTGATCCTGGTTGAATCATCAGGATGACTTCTTCTTCAGATGAGCATTCGGACTTTTGCATTCCACGTCGGCGATCGTAGAAGCAGCAGTTGGTTGACCACCAGTCAGCATGACTGTTTGAGAAGATCTTCAAACACAGCATCACTCTTCAGGGTTGATGAGGCCGATCTTTGCACATAGATCATTGAACCTCTCTTCTGGAAGAGCCTTGGTCAGCAGGTCCGCTCTCTGAATAGCAGTGGGAATCCATTCCACAGAGACATTCTTCTTTTCGACATGATCACGAATGAAGTGATGTCGAATTTCGATATGCTTTACTCTGGTGTGGTGAACTGGATTCTGGGAGATTGCAATAGCACTGGAGCTGTCGCAATAGATAGGAACTTCCTTTTCGTCGATCCCATAGTCCTTTAGTTGATGGACTAACCACAGGATTTGTGAGCAAGCTTCCGGCAGCAACATATTCAGCTTCAGTTGTAGAGGTGGTGACTGAAGTCTGCTTCTTTGAAAACCAAGAGATGAGCTTGTTGCCTAGGAATTGACATGTTCCGGAGGTTGATTTGCGATCAAGCTTGCATCCACCGAAGTCTGAATCTGAATATCCGGTGAGCTTGATGTCGTCGTCTGCTGGATACCACAATCCTAAATTGGGCGTGCCTTGAGATATCTCAGAATCCGCTTAGCTGCC